>NC_045436.1:182044589-182115626 GCF_002776525.5 Piliocolobus tephrosceles
GATGGGGGAAGAGAGTCGGTGTGGCGCGTGGATGGGGGAAGAGAGTCAGTGTGGCGTGTGGATGGGGGATCAGGGAAGCCAAGTTTCCAGATGAAGCCAAGGGCCCCAAGACCAGATACAGGATGTTGCTAGCAAGCTCTGCCAAACAGTACCAGCAAAAGTGGAGCACAAACCTGCCTGGAGGAGGCACTGCCAGGAAGTTGAGGAAGGGAGAGTCCAGATCTGCCAGCTGCCATGTTGAAGGCACCACCAGTGCCTGGCACTGTCTGGAGGTTTGAGCACTCTGTCTGGGGATGCTGGGCCCCCATCCCAGCTCTGGGACATCAGGCGACATCCTTAACCTCACCCCATCACCCTCCTTCATATGTAAACTGCAGATGACACCACCTGCCTCATAGGGGACTATGGGATTCAGGTAATACCCTTTGCAAAATACCCAAGGCTGCTGTGGGATAGAGAGGCCACTCAATACACATGGGTTTTTCTTGAGGCGTATGTGGAAAATAAGGAAATAGGGGAACAAAATTAGTTTATCTTGAGATTAAAAACACCATCTTGAACAGTTTTTAATGCTGGCAGCACATGCCAATGTGGTCCTCCAATGCTGTTCTAACAGAGCACATCAACATGCAGAGAAGTCATTTGCTGTCAGGACAGATTTCTACTTCCTTTAATTTCTACTCTCTTATTGACAAGCTTACCTGTTCTTCAATGAATCTTCTTTGTTTAAAAAGCTCCCAGTCTTCTGTTAACATGCGCTGCTTGGTTTTCATTGTCATCTAGTAAGAGGATGTAAAAAAAAGAAAAAAAAAGAAAACCCTTAATACCTGTGACAATTATACAAGACATTTTCACGAGGAGACTTTCTTAAAATGATATATATAAAATGATATATATATGATATATTCTAAATCTGTCAATACAGTGGATGAACATTCACTATCTACTGAATGCCCATTATGTGCCCTGAATGTGTTAGAAATAAGCAAGATGATGGTAATTTGGTCCTGCCACACGAAGAGCTCAGACTACAGGAAAGGAAGAGCTATTAACAGGCATATGAGTCTTAAGAAGCAAAGCAAAGCAAAACTAACGAAGTAGGAAGGAATTAAAGGCAAAAAGAGACATTACTGAGAAAACAGAGAAGCAAATGTGATTAATAAAACTGAAAGTCGGTTCTGTAAACTTCTGCCAAGGCTGAAAAAGGTAACATAAAAAAACAAACAAACAAACAAACAAAAAAAAACAACAACGAAAAACCAGGATTGAGAAAGGATATGGGTACACATGAAGATTGTTTTGTTTTGTTTTTTGAGACTGAGTCTCACTTTATCCCCAAGCTGGAGTGCAGTGGTGCAATCTCGGCTCAATGCAACCTGTGCCTTCTGGGTTCAAGCGATTCTTGTGCTTTAGCCTCCTGAGTAGCTGGGATTACAGGCGCCCACCACCACGCCCAGCTCGTTTTTCTATTTTTACTAGAGACGGTGTTTCACCATGTTGGCGAGGCTGGTCTTGAACTCCTGGCCTCAAGGATCCACCTGCCTCAGCCTCCCAAAGTACCGGGATTACAAGCATGAGCCACTGCGCTCCCTGGCCAGAAGGCTGTTTTTTTAAACTATGAGACAACGTATCTTTTTAAGTTGATACTTTGCAATATCTAAAGAAGAGTTGCAAACAAGGGGCTCATGGGCTGTTTTGTCCGACTTGCACAATGCCTCTTTTTAAAAATTTTCAAGATTTCACCTAATAATCCAGATTTCTGGCTTCTCTTGACAACTCGGCAGCTCTGGTGGCCCTATGAAGACTGCTGGACCCAAGTGGGGATTGCCCCTAACACAGAAGAGGAGAACACATGCACGCACACCCAGGTGTGGCCTTCACTACCCATGCCCCACGCTCCACTAGGGCCTATCCCAACTGAGGGCACTTTAGAAGGTGAGGGTGGTGATGGCCATGAGCACCACAGGAACTCTGGGGCTGCTCTACCCCATATCATCCATTTCTGTGGCTTTCCCTAGCCATGCAGGTGTGAGCTTACAACTCTTTACCAAATGATGTGGATAACTTCTTGAGCCAAATTCCATTTGTAAAACTGACTCGATACAGAAGGAAACCTGAGATAGACTAATGTCATGTACATGAAAAAGGCAGACAAGATCTATAGTTCTTGTTATTCTTCCCTGTAAAAATGAATTAGGCCCCAAAGTTTTACGGTAGGTTCTATCAAATCCTTTATGGGACAGAAAATTTAAACTATTCCTGAAAACTGCAAAAACGCAGAGAGTTTCTCAATTCATTCTATGAAGCTAGCACAACCTTTATACAAAACAAGACCTCAAAGACCAAGACAACTCAATTATACCTCAGAATATAGATATAAAAATCCTAGCTGGATGCAGTGGCTCACACCTGTAATCCCAGCGCTTTGGTAGGCCAAGGTGGGAGGATTACTTGAGGCCAGGAATTTGAGAACAATCTAGGTAATAAGGCAAGACCCCCACCGCTACAAAAAATTTCATTTGTTTGTAAATAAAATTATCTTTGAGACAAGGTCTCTCGCTCTGTCACTTAGGCTGGACTACAGTGGTTGTGATCACAACTTACCGTAGCCTCAACCTCCTGGGCCTGTGATCCTCCCACCTCAGCCTCCCAAGTAGCTACGACCACAGGCACACACCGCCACACCTGACTAATTTTCTTTTTTTTCCTTGTAGGGATGGGGTTCTCCCTATGTTGCCCAGGTTGGTCTCAAACTCCTGGGCTCAAGCGATCCTTCTGCTTTGGCCTCCCAAAGTGCTGAAATTACAGGTGTGAGCCACTGCGCCAAGCCAAAATTTAGCTGGCACACTGGCACGTGCCTACGGTCCCAGCTACTCAGGAGGCTGAAGTGGGAGGATAGCTTGAGCCCAGGGGTTCGAGGCTGCAGAGAACTAATATCTCGTCATTGCACTCCAGCCTGGCCAGCAGTGTGAAACCCTGTCTCTAAAAATAATTTTATATAGCTGTCCAAATACACATACACACACATACACGCGCGCGCACGCGCACACATGTCCTAAATCAAATATCAGCTAACAAATTTAATAATGGAATAAAGAATGACATATCATGATCTACTAAGCGTTTCATCCCAGGAATGCAAGAATGTCTCAAAATTAGGTAACCTAAACTCTTAATTCATATAGAAATTGATGTAAGAAAAATCATACCACCAATTTTGACATCTTCCTGTTTTATTTTTTAAATGATAGCCTAAATAAACTAGAAATAAAAGTAAACTTCTTTAATTTGCTAGAAAGTATCAAAAGTCTGTATGGCAAGCATCAAACTTCATGGTGAAACACTCACAGCAGCCCCTCGAAGCCAGGACTGGACAAGGGTGCCAGTATCAATGCTCTTATTCACACTGGTCTGAAGGTCCTAGTGGAAGCCAAAAAAAGGGGACAAATGCTGGAAAAGATGAGATAAACCTATCATTATTTGTAGAAGATACTGTGATTTCCTAGACTCCCAGATTCAAGACTCAACTCAAAAACTACAAGAGTTAATACTGGCATCTGGCGAGACGACTGGTCACAGGGCATCTCCATTTTCCCAGTTTCCAGCATGAATGCTTTAAACACACATTCCCCGCTCAAGATGCCGGTCATAGTAGCCCCTCAAACTACAGACTATGGAGGCAGAAAATGGGTCAAGATTTACAAACTATAAAACCATAATACAAGATATTTTTAAAAACCTTAAAAAAGAATGACATACCATATTCTTGGATGAAAAGATTCAATATGGGTGCCAATTCTCCCTTTTCATTGTATATGTCTGCAGTTATTATAAAATCTTAGTGTAGAGTGTAAGAGTTGTTTGATAAACAACATCAATAAAAACCTCTTCCTTGACTCCTTACAGCTTCTGGGTAAATTTTTTCTTTTTTTTTGGGGGGGGGGGGAACAAATTTGGGTACCTGCAGGCTTATGTATGTGTCAAACAACAAAGAATGAATTTTAGAAAGCAAACATAAAAATACTTGATGTCAAACTTCCAGCCTGGGCAACATGGTGAAACCCCGTCTCTACCAAAAATACAAACAAAAAAATTAGCCAGGCATGGTGGTGTGTGCTGTGATCCCAGCTACTCTGGAGGCTGAGGTGGGAGGGCTGCTTGAGACCAGCTGGCGGAGGTTGCAGTGAGCTGAGATGACACCACCGCCTAGGTGAGAGAGTAAGACTCCATCTCAAACAAAAACCTACCACTCTCTTGCCACATACATACATACTTATTTGTGAACAGAGACTCAATTATTTTACACGTATTCAACATTTTAAAATCTTTGAATCAGTATAAAATTTCTAAAATGTTCTTGATTAGAAGCAACCAATGTTCATTCAAAGGTTTTAAATTAAATGGCGCATTACAATGGCTCCAGTGGAGAGTGGAGTGGCCACAAACCAAGAACTCCAGGGGTCACTGCAGCTGCCCCCAAAGCCTTCAGAGGAACACAGCCCTGCTAACATACTGATTCTGAACTTCTGGCCTCAAGAACTGTGAGCATAAATTTCTGCTGTTTTTAGCTCCCCCCAACCTTCCACCCATGCATACGTGGTTCCAGAATGACTATTATTCTCTGGATGTTACTAAAGTGGCTCCATTTCCCTCAACTGTATTAGTGGCAGATTGTTTCTCATGGTTTCTTCACAAGAGAGTGAAAATAAAAACGCATCTCCTGGCCAGGTGTGGTGGCTCACGCCTGTAATTCCAGCACTTTGGGAGGCTGAGGTGGGTGGATCATGAGGTCAAGAGATCTAGACCATCCTGGTCTACAGGGTGAAACCTTGTCTCTACTACAAACACAAAAATTAGCCGGGCATGGTGGCACATGCCTGTAGTCCCAGCTACTCAGGAGGCTGAGGCAGGAGAATCACTTGAACCCGGGAGGCAGAGGTTGCAGTGAGCCAAGATCATGCCACTGCACTCCAGCCTGGTGACAGAAAGAGACTCCGACTCAAAAAACAAAAATCATCTTCTGGTTGCTTTAGTGAAGAGACTGGTTTTCTCTTTGTAAAATCGATGTAACATGCAATTTTAAAGAAATACACTTTACTTTTTAAGTGACACTGTATTTTCTCCCTAGAGAGAATATGTATATGTTATTTTTACATATATACTATCTTTCCTGGAACAAGAGCAATAATACCATATATAACAGTTCAAAATAAATGTTTAACTTCAAGAAACAGATACATCAAGAAATTACTAATCCCAAAGGATTTTTCAGTCTTAGTAAAGGAATTTCCTTAAAGGCATTTTTGCGTTTAGTTACAGTTCAATTGGAGAAATGAATCTCTGAAACTAGAACTTTATCTGCCATTTCCATCACATGTGGAACTAAGGACAGCACCCCAGGCTCCTAGGGGCAGGATGTTATGCTACTTAGGTCACCGCTGACCTAAACCCCAACAGGCCTGCCTGACTGAGGCCCTCGGGAGCCTCCTGCCACCTGCAGATGTGGCAACACCAGGAAGCAGTAGTGAGGCTCTAGCCACACTGGGTTTGGCCCAGCGCTCAGTAAGGGTTCATCTTCCTTCTCTTCCATCTCTTCCCCTATGTTATCACTAACTATACTATTTTTCTGAAGTCACCTGAAGGTTACAAGTTATTCATAACCTCAGAAACTTATAATGACACATGATGGGAAAGCCAGGTGATATGGCTTAGATCTCATGTCAAACTGTATTCCCCAATGTTGGAGGTGGGGCCTGGTGGGAGGTGATTGGATCGTGGGGTCAGACTTCCCCAAAGGTGCTGTTCTAGTGATAGTGAGTTCTCAGGAGATCTGGTTGTTGTTTAAAAGTGTGTAGCACCTCCCCACCCCCCTTCCTCCTACTCCAGCCATGTAAGATGTGCTGGTTTCCCCTTCCCCTTCCACCATGATTGTAAGTTGCCCGAGGCCTCCCAGCCATGCTTCCTATACATGCCACAGAATCGTGAGCCAATTAAACTGCTTTTCTTTATAAATTATCCAGTCTCAGGTATTTCTTTATAGCAGTGCAAGAATGGACTAATCCACCAGGGATGAAACAAGTGAACAGCGTCAATCCTACAGAAGAAAAACACCAAATGCAGGAGAAAGGAAGGTGGGAGTTCCATGCAGAAAAGCCTCCAGACTCAAAGCTTCACTACAACAGGCCAGCATCTCCTGTTCAACACCAGGACAGGAACTACTGACACACGCAAGTCACCGTTGTTGACAGGCAAAGCTGATGTGCACTTAGGCTTGCAGACAGGTGCCTCCCCTGAAGGGTACTCTGCAAGTCCCTAGGAAACAATGAGTACCAGGCACAGAGGCCACCCGCCCCAGTCAGGGACAGATGTGTCCCTGAAATGAAATCTGAGATGAGACCTCATGGTCACCTAGTCCAAACACCTCTCCAACTATTCTCCACATTCCCTAATATGGAGAACTCATTTCCACACTACAGCCCACTCTGCCTTCGAACGACCCTTGCAAGGGACCCTTTCTGATCACACACGTCTACATGGGGTCTAGACTCTGCTCCCGGGGGCTGTCTGGGACGAGCTGAATGTCTGCTTCATAATGGTCATTTCTTGACCACTCAAGCCAGCAACCTCAAGTCCCTTATGCTTCCCTGCCAGGGGTGTCCAGCCTGGTTAGAGGTGTCCTGAGGACATGCAGTGAGGCTGCTACCACCCTGATTCCAGGACCTTCCACGTCTGCCCTGTGACATCACGTCAACCTGTTACATTGATATGGTTCACCTTTGTCCTCACCCAAATCTGATGTCAAATTGTAATCCCCACATGTTAGGGGAGGAACCTGGTGAGAGGTGATGGGATGATGGGGGCGGATTTCCCCCATGCTGTTCTCATGACAGTGAGTTCCCACAAGATATGATGGCTTAAAAGTGTGGCATTTCCCCTCTTGCTCTCTCTCTCCTGCCACCACGTAAGATGTGCCTTGCCTCTTCTTCTCCTTCTGCTATGATTATAAGTTTCCTAAGGCCTCCCCAGCCATGCGGAACTGTGAATCAATTAAACCTCTGTTCTTTATAAATTACCCAGAATCAGGTAGGTTGTTTTTTTTTTCCTTCTTCTTTGAGACAGAGTTTCACTCTCGCTGCCCAGGCTGGAGTGCAATGGCACAATCTCAGCTCACCCCAACCTCTGCCTCCTGGGTTCAAGTGACTCTCCTGCCTCAGCCTCCTGAGTAGGTGGGATTACAGGCATGCGCCACCACGCCCAGCTAATTTTGTATTTTTAGTGGAGATGGGGTTTCGCCATGTTGGTCAGGCTGGTCTTGAACTCCCGACCTCAGGTGATCCGCCCACCTTGGCCTCCCTAAGTGCTGGATTACACTTGGCCTCAGGTAGATCTTTATAGCAGTGTGAAAACGGACTGATATGCCCACCCTTCCGGGTCTGATGACACTCTCCAGTGGATTCATCAACACTCAGCTTCTCCATCTGCACATCTGCTACGGCTACAAACACTAACAGGAGACTGTGGAGGAGGACCCTGACACAGCGTTCTCTGGGCCAAAGGCAAATACCACCATTGCTGCGATTATGGTGTACTGTGGGGAGCTATCCATGCCTACTCAGAAGGTGCTTGGGGCACCTATTTTTTATGAGGTCCTTGGTAAAGGTAGGCAGGGTCCTATGCACTTGGGAGGTTTCAATGACCTAATGCAATACAACTTGACTGCAGCTCATGCTGGCAAGACAGAGACTCAGCAGGTGACACTATGTCGTCAACGGAGACACTCTCGGATTAAGGACCCTTTCACGCGCTTCCCACAAGCAGCCTCTCTGGGAGTCCTGAAACCCTGCCCTGCACAGCGGCCCTTCCCTGGGCTTCAGAGACCTGAGCTCCTATCTCTGCTCCCAGCCAGGGTGGTTGTGGCTTCTCACACCTCGCTCCTCTGTGAGGCCAGAGCAGATCAGCTTCACTCCCTTGAGCCCCAGTGACAAGACTGAGCCAGGAAGAAAAACCGGCCTCCCGCCTTTTGTTTTTCCTTCTCAAGGTCTTTCCTTCACAGTGTCTGCTGATGACCTGAGATCTCACTGCTCCTCCTCTCCTCTGTACTCTCAAAACCCACCCTGCTTAGGTGCCGTGGGATGTGCTCTAGAGCAGTGGTCCCCGATCTTTTTGGCACTAGGGATCGATTTCATGGAAGACAACTTTTCCACAGACCAGGTGAGGCAAGCGGATGGTTTTGGGATGATTCAAGTTCATAACATTTACTGTACACTTTATTTCTAGTATTACTACACTGTAATATAGGATGAAATAATTATACAACTCACCCCAATGCACAATCAGTGGGAGCCCTGAGCTTGCTTTCCTTCAACCAGACGGTCCCATCTGGGGGCGATGGGAGACAGTGACGGATCAGCAGACATTAGACTTTCATGAGAAGTGTACAACCCAGATCCCTCGCACGCGTAGCTCACAACAGGGTTCGTGCTTCTATGAGGATCTAATGTCTCTGCTGATCTGACAGGAGCTGGAGTTCAGGCAGTAATGCAAGCAATGGGGAGTGGCTATAAATACTGACAAAGCTTCACTTGCTCACCGACCACTCACCACCTGCTGTGCGGCCTGGTTCCTAACAGGCCATGGACTAGTACTGGTCTGTGATCCAAGAGTTGGGGATCCCTGCCCTATAGGGTACCCAGTAACCAGCGGCCCACAGTACAGTACCAACACAGGGACTATTTACTGTCCCTATGCCTATATTTTTTTTCATTTTTTGAGATACAGTCTCACTCTGTTGCCCAGGATGGAGTGTGGTGGCATGATCATAGTTCACCACAGCCTCGACCTCCTAGGCTCAAGCGATCCTCCCATCTCAGCCTCCCGAGTAGCTGAAACCACAAGTGCACGCTACCATGGCTGGCTAATTTTTGTATTTTTGTAGAGACAAGGTCTTTCTATATTGCCCAGGCTGGTCTCAAACTTCTGGGCTTAAGTAATCCACCTGCCTCAGCCTCCCAAAGTGCTGGGAATACAGGTGTGAGCCACTGAGCCTGGCTGTTTTCTTTTTGTTTTTTTTTTTTTTTGAGACAGGGTCTCACTCTGTCACCCAGGCTACAGTGCAGTGGCACCATCATAGCTCACTGAAGCCTCGAACTCTTGGTCTTAAGTGATCCTCCCCTCGTCAGTCTCTAGAGTGGCTGGAACCACAAGCACATGGCACTAAGCCTAATTTTTTGTAGAGACAAAGTCTCACTATGTTGCCCACGCTGGTCTCAAACTCCTGGGCTCAAGTGATCCTCCCACCTTAGCCTCCCGAAGTGCTGAAATTACAGGTGTGAGCCACTGCACCTGGCCAGTTTTGCTTTTTAAAAATAACACACAAAAAACTTATTTGGAATCAAAAGCTCGTATAAAACTAAAACATCACCTAATGTCATTATCTCATTTTGCAGGTGGGAAACTAAGACTAGGGAAGGAACACTCATAGGGCAGATCCAGGACTGCATTCCGGTGTTGACTGCCATGCGGGTTCTCCCTGGGACCCAAGTCAAGAACATCCCAGGGAGTGGTGACCTGGACACACCACTGGCCCTCCTGCACGGCCACAGCCCCGAAGAGCCTGTGCTGAAGATGCCCACTTCCTGGAGCAGGTTATTGCCCACTATCCTAGCTTCCCCCAACTCCTGCTCCCTCTACCAGAACAGCAAACTTGTGAAAATCGGCTGGTACACCCACAGATGGCAGAGGGGAATGCAGCTTTCAGCGCCCTCTCTGCTGTGCCGTCCCCACATGGCACAGCTGCAGCCCCTGGGATGCTCCAGGCCTCACGAGATGAAGGCTGCTGAGGTGCTGCTGCAGTGGGAGACTCTGCCCTCCCCACCTGGCATCCAGACCCTGCTCTCACAGTAGTCCAGGCTAAGAAGTCGCTGGTCAGTGACAAGCCACAGCTGGAAAGTCTCTGGTTGCAAAAAACAGACAAAAACATGAATTAGGAATACACCCACTTTGAAGAAAACACAAAACAGCAACTGTTCTCTCAGGCCTCTCACCATGAGGCACAGGACACAGAGGGAGTCTCCCAGGACCAAACTGACCTCCAAGGCCCCTTCTCACCCTGATGTGCTGTGCGTACAGCGGCCAAGGAAGAAGCGCAGGCAGAGTCATGGGAGAATCTCAGGGCCACCTGCCCCAAGACAAGCTCAACAGCACAGAATTCCGCATATGACAAAGTTGGAACTTATTCCACTGAAGCTGACAAAGGTTTAAAAAAAGCCAGCAGGCCAGGCGCCGTGGCTCACAAATGTAATCCCAGTACTTTGGGAGGCTGAGAACGCAGAAGAATGGAGTAAGAGAAAACCCGCGAAAATCCAAACAGACCATTTGTAGCTCTAGTCCCTGTGGCTGCAGAAGAGAACAGCAACAGAAAACACGGCCTGTAACTGTGAAATCAATGACACACTTCTCGAGAGCAGTGAGCACATGCTAGTCTCTTCCTTCTTCCCAGTCGCTCACAGCACTGACAAGGAACACTGACAAGGAGCCACGGCTGGCATCCACGTGACACTCA
The DNA here is from genome assembly GCF_002776525.5 of Piliocolobus tephrosceles. Taxonomy (NCBI): domain Eukaryota; kingdom Metazoa; phylum Chordata; class Mammalia; order Primates; family Cercopithecidae; genus Piliocolobus; species Piliocolobus tephrosceles. The sequence continues at coordinate 182,055,151 of NC_045436.1, forward strand.
CCATGCCAGGGCAGACATGGAAACAGCGCATGTCTTAGGCTAGAGCCCAGGTTCCATTTTCCTACAGAGAGTCTCCAAAGTGCAACAGATAAATAACTCAGTCACTCCTCCTTTACCGCTGCTCACACTACTGTCATCTTTAAACCAGGGCCACTCTCAATTCCTTCCTGGCCCAACCCCGCTTTAGGAGAGCAGGCAGGCCAGGGGTGAGAAAGAGGGGGCGCCATCTCAAAGCCCTGCTCTGTCTGAGAGGCTTGGGCTACCTGAGCACCCTCCCTTCGAATCCACCTCCAGCAGGTGCTCTCCTTCTTCTATATTCCACCTCATGAGCCACCTGCCACCTGTGCACGTGTCTGCACTCCCTTCTAGACTACAGATGGACAATGAGCTCTCAACAGCAGAGTGCTCAGTAAATGGCTCCTGGACTTAAAAAATCTCCTACCTGGACAGGGCTTGGTGGCTCACACCTGTAATCCCAACACTTTGGGAGGCTGAGGCAGGCAGACCACCTGAGGTCAGGAGTTCAAGACCAGCCTGACCAACACGGAGAAACCCTTTCACTACTAAAAATACAAGATTAGCTGGGCGTGGTGGCACATGTAATCCCAGCTACTCAGGAGACTGAGGCAGGAGAATCACTTGAACCCGGGAGGCAGAGGTTAGGGCGAGCCCAGATCTCACCATTGCACTCCAGCCTGGGCAACAAGAGCGAAACTCCATCTCAAAAAACACACACAAAAAACAAAACCTCCTACCTGGGGTGCAGAGCCTGGGTGACAGCCTGTGTGAGTGATAGCGGGTATGCGCAAGCCAAGGAGAACCTGACCAACTGCTGCCACCACATCTCAGGCACAGGAGGCGTAAGCCATCTGTGATGCCAACAGGTTTCCCATCCCTTCTGGAAAACCAGCAGCTGACACACAGGGGCTACCCACATGCGCCTCTGGGCCTCAGTCGGGAGTTCCTGACTTGCAGCTCAGGACAAAGCTAGTCTCTTGGTGCTGCCTTCAACATGGCCATGTGAGGGTGTGCGCGGGTGTGGTGGTCCTGGGTGGCACTCACCTGCTCGTCGACATAGGCATCGATCCTCTTCTGGCACTCCAGCCACTCCTCGGCGACTCTGCGCAGCTCCTCCTCGGAGCGCTGGTACCTCTGCAGCAAGGTACTGTATGTGTCCTCACTGCAGGTGTCGTGTGTGGTGGTTCCTAGCCTAGGAGAGAGAAGGCCTTGTAACGAAGGAAAGAACTCAAAGGCTCTGAAGCAGAGATGAGAAATGTGCTTCCTGCTGCTACTACCTGCTTTGTCAACTCGCCTCCCAACATGGAAAACGGGGTGCCACTCTGCACCACAGTAGGGAGCTGTGAGGAATCAACAGATCCCCATGCAAGGCCACTGGGACAGACTTGTAAAAAGGAGATGCTCGGCTGGGCACGGTGGCTCACGTCTGTAATCCCAGCACTTTGGGAGGCTGAGGTGGGTGGATCACCTGAGGTCAAGAGTTCGAGACCAGCCTGCCCAATATGGCGAAACCCCATCTCTACTAAAAGTACAAAAAGAATTAGCTGGGTGTGGTGGCAGGCATCCATAGTCCCAGCTACTCGGGAGGCTGAGACAGGAGAACTGCTTGAACCCAGGAGGTGGAGGTTGCAGTGAGCCGAGATCACGCCACTGCACTCCAGCCTGGGTGACAGAGCGAGACTCGTCTCAAAAAAAAAAAAAAGAGAGAAGCTCAAAGAAACAACAGCTTCTGAGAAAACAAATGAGCACTGAACAACATGTCTCTAAAGACTATGGCTTAACAATTCAGTTTACCAAATATGGAATTGCAAAATAAAAAAATTAGATAAAAATAAAAATTAAAAATGATAATAAAAAACAAATATGGGGATGCAAAGTTATTTTACTCTTGAAAATACAACTGGCTCAGAGAAAACAAAACATTTAATGAGACATAAAATTTAGATCTGGTTTTCAAATAAAGCAAAACAAAATTTGATTTACTTGAAGAAATATAGTTACAGTTTTCTGTCTACTATATTACATTGTATTAAGAAAGATGGTGGTCGGGCACAGTGGCTCACACCTGTAATCCCAGCACTTTGGGAGGCCAAGGGGAGCGGATCACCTGAGGTCGGGAGTTCAAGACCAGCCTGGCCAACATGGAGAAACCCCGTCTCTACTAAAAATACGACAATTAGCCGGGTGTGGTAGCACATGCCTGTAATCCTAGCTACTCAGGAGGCTGAGACAGGAGAATCGCTTGAACCTGGGAGGTGGAAGCTGTGGTGAACCAAGATTGCGCCACTGCACTCCAGCCTAGCAGACAGGGAGACTCTGCCTCAAAAAAATAAATAAATAAATAAAGAGATAGCAAGATGGAAAATGAGAAAATAAACAGGAAACAGAAGACAAACGTGCAGGTGGACAGTGAGAAAAAACACCTCGATTTCTGAAGAGACTGTGAGCAAGATGGCACTTGGGAGACAGAAGGCTGGGGGCTGGGATTAGGAGGAGGACGCATAGAGGTGTGGAGACACATGTAGATTATACCAGAAAAAACTCATGTTCCTAATACCTAAATCTATCAGTGTGAGCCAAAATAAATGAAATAAAGACATCTTGACAAGGATGGCTTAGAATCAAATACAACGTTTATAATATATCAAGAGCTCAAAGACTCTGTGCAAGGTTAGGGATCAGCACTGTGTATATAAAACACTAGAAGCCACCAAATGAATAATGGCACATCTAGAAGAATCAGTACTTGATAACTAGATACTTATTACCAATTTTATAATTATGTCTACCCATTCAGACACACACATACATTCATGTATACATATACATATTTTGAAATGGAAATATGCCCATGGTAACTAAAGATATGACTACAGCATGTTTAAAAATACGGTAGTGGACATGGGGAAAAAATGTATAATACTAAATTATTTATAAAACCTAACTTTATGATTTTCTGTATTTTCGGAATTTTATTTGTAATGACAATCTAATGATTTTATAATAAACAATAAAGCTATGTGGAAATTAGGATCTTTTCATGGGTGAAATGGGCAGGAATGACTCCCTCTTCTCCTCTGACTTATCTTCACCCTCAGGTGAATCGCACCTGGGAACCTCGCAGCTACTGAAGCCATCTGTGCGCTCACCTATTGCAGTCTCTCCAGGGGAGGCAGCAGAGGTTGGGTGTAACTGGACAGTCATTTAGGGAAGCACAAAGGAAAGAAACAACACTGATGCACATGGATTGAGGCTACTTCAAAACATCAAAACTGTTCTCCTAAGGCTGTTTCTGCCCCTCAGGAGACAAAACTCCTTAAGACACGGACTCCAGTGGCGCTGGGCTTCTGCCACACTGCAGCCCGTGAAGTAGTTTTCCTCCCACTTCTCCTCTGCCAGCCTTGCTCTTCTGTGACTGGTTTCCATTCTTCATACAGAATCTAGTTTCTACCCAATTCCATCCTGCCCCTACTTGCTCCACCTGGAACGCTGGGATGCGGCATTATACCCTGTCATGTGTTCCTTGTTCCACTCCTCCTGGAAGTAAGAATGTATCTCTTCCAATTTATAGAAATTCAGGTTATTTGGAGCCAAGGGAGAGCAAAGCGGGTGGGAGAGGGGGTTTGTGGATATCTTTGGTGGTGTAATTGGAAAGCAATCTGCAGGCACAGGGCTTCCCCACAAGCAAAGCTGTGCTAGGATCAAGAGTCACAGGGACTATCCACAGGGTTCAGTTAAATCAATGGCTCAGCAAACAGCTTTCTATCTAAATACTGAGCCTGCAAATACAAGACAGCAGCATGGAAACAGGCTTACTGTAACATTACCAATAATGTGTATGTGAAACGTCATTATTGATAAAGAGAATGAAATAACATTGGTTTGGGTAAATTTTATAAGCCTAATTTAACATATATTTAAAGTGAAGCCCACATTGGGCTACTGACACCCACAACAAAGAGAAGCAGGCCTGAGGGATGTGCCCCCTGATAGAAACACCCCCCACCTATGCCTCGGCCTGCCAGGGGATCTGAGCAGAGCCATCCAGAGCCTTCAGATCCTACCAATTCTCAGGCAGGACACAGGAAGGAGGTGGCCAGACTGCTCTGTGAACACGCCTACGCAGGATCAGACCAAGGCACCCCCAGGACAGATGGCCCAGTTCTTTCATAGATACATTTTAAGACAAAAAGGGGTGGGGAGTCAGGGGAAGGAGCCTGCCAATTACAGACTTTCAAAGGCTATGGGGAAAAAAAGAAAGGGGCAATGCAGATTTACTGTTTAATGGGTAGAGTTTCTGTTTTGGGTGAGGAAAAAATTTTAAAGTACATAGTGGTAATGGTTATAAACACTATGAATATAATTAATGTTAATGAAATATACCCTTGAAATAGTTAAAATGGTAAGCTTTATGTTATATATACTTTACCATAATTTAAAAAAAATGTAATATATCAAAAGCCATTGAATTGTACATTTTAAGTGGATGGATTGTACAATATGTATTTCATGATACAGAAGCTTTAGGGGGTGTTTGTATGTAATCAGTAGCAAAATTTTTATGAATTGTTCAATGTATATCTGTACACTAGCAATGCAAATCTGAATTATCCTGAATTAGTCTCAGGCTGACAAGGGAGTCAGGTGCCGAGCACAAAGGCATGGTGCATCCTGGCGTCATCAGTGCTGCTCAGGGAACGCGCTGGTTGGTCTCACTCTGTCCCTGTCTGTGTTTATCCTTCTCCCTCAACTGTCTCTGGGTCTCGAAAGTGAGAGGTGAGACTGCAGCTTGAGCCCCGGCATCCACACTGGAGACATGGCTCATGGTTGGAGTCTGACCATTAATACCCAATGACCAAACAGAAAATCCAGAACTAGGGCACAGAAAAAGATGGGAGTTTTATGATGCACTTCAGGTTTCAGTCACCCACCTACAGACTGACAGGCCGACAAAACTCACTGGCTTACCAGTAAACCTTTTTTTTTTTAAGGTAGATACCCTGGAATCTTGTTTGTAGAGCCCCTCTCCCAAGAGGCATGTCTTCTCATGAAAAGGGCTTTTGATGTATCTGAACGTCATAACCAGGAACAAAGTCTACTCCACATTCCAGATTCACCACTGTGAATTCTCTTCCGATACCTTTTATTCTGCAAGGGTCACATTAAGGACTTTCCAATCTTGATACACAGTGGCCACAGAAGGGAAGGAATGGCTAAGAAGCAAGTCGGGGCACAGGGAACACTGGAAGGGTCCGCAGCCCACCTGCCAGCTGGTCACACCCCCCATAACACCTTGTTCTGATTTTTTTTTTTTTTTTTTTCCTGTTTTTCTGAGATGGAGTCTCGCTCTGTCTGTTCCCCATGCTGGATGGAGTGCAGTGGCATGATCTCGGCTCACTGCAACCTCTGCTCTCGGGTTCGTGCCATTCTCCTGCCTCAGCCTCGCGAGTAGCTGGGACTACAGGTGGGTGCCACCACACCTGGCTAATTTTTGTATTTTCAGTAGAGACGGGGTTTCACCGTGTTAGCCAGGATGGTCTCGATCTCCTGACCTCGTGATCTGCCCCCCTCAGCCACCCAAAGTGCTGGAATTACAGGCATGAGCCACCGCGCCCGGCCCTTTTTTTTTTCGCTTTTTAACAGATGGGGTCTTGCTGTTACCCTATCTGGTCTCCAGCTCCTAGGCTTAAGCAATCCTCCTGCCTCAGCCCCCCAAGTAGCTGAGACTAGAGGCATGAGCCACCACGTGCAGCTTCTGATCTTTTTGTCCTCAACTCTCTTTTACTTAACTGCTTTCTCTAGAGGTAAGGTTATGAAGTGGAGATGGTCAGGACCCCTCGAATAAAATTTGTGAATACAGGAAACAAAGACTGGGTCAATAATCGGATTTTGGTTTTGTTGTTGTTTTGTTTTCTTCTGTTTTTTTTTTTTTTTTTTTTTTTTTTTTTGAGATGGAATCTCGCTCTATCGCCCAGGCTGGAGTGCAGTGGCACGATCTCGGCTCACTGCAAGCTCCGCCTCCCGGGTTCACACCATTCTTCTGCCTCAGCCTCCCAAGTAGCTGGGACTACAGGCACGCGCCACTATACCCGGCTAATTTTTTGTATTTTTAGTAGAGATGGGGTTTGACCATGTCAGCCAGGATGGTCTTGATCTCCTGACCTCGTGAGCCACCCGGCTCGGCCGGGATCACAGGGATTACAGGTGTGAAGCACTGTGCCCGGCCTAATACACGGATTTTAAGAGAAAAAAGGCAGGTTGGGCGTAGTGGCTCATACTTGTAATCCTAGCACTTTGGGAGGCTGAGGCAGGTGGATCGCTTGAGGTCAGGAGTTCAAGACCAGCCTGGCCAACATGGTGAAATCCCGTCTCTATTAAAAATACAAAAATTAGCCAGGCGTGGTGGTGCAAGCTTGTAATCCCAATCCTGGCTACTTGGGAGGCTGAGGCAGGAGAATCACTTGAACCTGGGAGGTGGAGATTGCAGTGAGCTGAGATCGTGCCACTGCACTCCAGTCTTGGTGACACAGCAAGACACTGTCTCAAAAATAAAATAAATAAAATAAAATAGCAATAACTGGTGTAGTCAACAGAACAATTTATTCCCTTGCTTTGCGAAGCTAACAATTTTTTTTTTCCCCTGAGAGAGCATCTCACTCTATCACCCAGGCTAGAGTGCAGTGGTGCACTCTCGCCTCACTGCAACCTCTGCCTCTGGGGTTCAAGCGATTCTTCTGCCTCAGCCTTCTGCGCAGCCAGGATCACAGGTGTGTGCCACCACACCCGGCTAATTTTGATATTTTTAGTAGAGACGGGGTATTACCATGTTGGCCAGGCTGGTCTCAAACTCCTGACCTCAGGTGATCCGCTCACTTAAGGCCTCCCAAAGTGTTGGAATTACAGGCATGAGCCACCACACTCGGCCCCTAAGTATGTATCAATGTGGTCAAATGTAGATGGCTGCTGTCACGATGTGTCTGTATTATGGGAATGTGCTCACGTGGTAAATAGAACAAAACACCAAAGAACAAAATCACGAAACTGCAGACCTGTGGTAGCTCATGCATGACTCAGTGCAGGGAACAGTGTTCTGCTGTTCAATTTTTGTAATTTTTGCTGCTAATTTTTGTATTTTAAATAGAGATGGGGTTTCACCACGTTGGCCAGGCTGGTCTTGACCTCAGCGTTCTGCTGAGTGACATGACATCAGGAGGAACACGCCTCCTAACTGAACGTGGTACCACAGGGCAAACACATGACCCCGAGCAGATACCCCATGAGTGACTGCTGCACCTGCACCCCTTTCTCAGTGAAAGCACAGAACCCAGCCAGCCTCCCAAGCGTGAAGAAGCCACATGGAAGCGCTACACCAGGAGACAAAACAACAGAGCCCCAGGTAGCAAGGGAATGTGTAGGAGACACCAAGCTGTATCCAGGGGGCCTTAGGCACCTTCAGACTTGGGCCTCTTCCCTCCTCCATTTCCCCTGCATGTCTAAGAGTCATAGCATGAACCACACCACAGGTGCCCGGCCAAGGATGGGTCTTGTCAAGGAAAAGTGTTATATTTACTGTAGCTTTTCTGTATGAAGAATTTATGGTGTTAAATCTTAGTAGCATTTAAAAATTTAATTGTATTACTTCTCGGGTTTTGAGTTTTTGGCCCAAACGATCTTTTTCTCGAAGCCCTGTTATTTTTCCTGCAAGAACTTTCATACTTGGTGGTACTCAGGTACACCAGTCAGGAGAAAAGACTGCTGTCACACCACAAAGACATATACGGGTTAAGGCCAAATACCTGATTTGTGACACCAGTGCGGGCAAGTTGCTCTGAAGAAGTGGCTCTGAAAAGACCAGATTTTCAAACAGGTGTTTATTATGCAGTTCCCACGTCACTTGGAACTTTTTCAAGTGTTCATTTTCCTAGTTAAGAAAAAGATAAACAGAATATGTAGTGAATTGCTAAAGACTTGAAAATTCCCAGAGGGATTCCCTCCCCGCTCTCCCTCTCCCCACACCACACACACATCCCTCTTCACAGGCCCAGAGCGTTCAGCTTATGATAAGTGCTGTTCCCTGTACGTCCCAAGTCACACAGTGGATCAGAACTCTGACTATAAGGACATGTAGTCAGTCTAGATGGCAAGTTTAGAAGGGCCGCAAAGACAGGGGTGAAAGGTGTGCACAGAGACAAAGCAGTAACTGCACATGTTTGAGAGTCATTTCTCACAATTATACTTTTAAAATGTAATGAAAGCCCTTACAGTTCAGACAGTTTAGATACATCAAGTCCCTCAATGCCAAAGGATAATAATTTTCTTACCTATTTGGAGAAACCTTCCATTCTAATTAATACACACAATTTCTCCACTTGCAAGACCCTATTAGAGGTAAGGTTTTTTTGTCTTCCTAATAAACATAGGCAAACTCATCAATTACTTTAGCCAATACCATGAAAACCTAGAAGTGTCCTAGTCATCATAAAGAGTCATGTCAACAGAGATGTACAGCAAGCCCCCAACACAAGACCACTGAGGTTGATGCCATTATTACCTTTCCTAAATGTAATGGTCACATTTAATAAGTCTTGCTACAACCATGCGTGTGTGAATCCATGCTTCCCTCTGTCAACTACACGGACACTATTGGTGTTCAGATCACGTTACATCTTTGGGTGAATGTTCCTGACTTCAACAATCGCCAGCTCTGGAAGCTGCACTTCATCAGGCTTGGCTACTCCACGTCTCCTGAGTCGGGTCACTCACAGGGACTGGGTTTAGAGGTCTGCTCCTGTTTACAATATAGCCAAGCTGAGTTGATGGAGAACTTAGCAAATGAACGACACTAAGATTTCATTGTTACGTCACCTGATAACCCTAGTTGGTATGGGGGCTGAGAGAACAAATTATAATGATTAACTTCTGTTCTTCAAAGTAAACACCTACAAACACATTTGGAGACAGCACACCAGTGATACTGCTAGACCACTGTGTGCTAGCCTTGCTGGTTATAGCTCTGTTTTCATACCTGGAAACACAAGCACTGAGAGATTCAGCAATGAATCTATGCCATCTGCAGAAAACCTCAAACCTTCCATTTTGTTAACATTTCCAACACTTTTCCTCATCGTGTTTTCACCAGTGCCTCCCAGACTGAAACATCATCACTCCTGTTTCACACCAAGCACATCTCAGAGCAAGCACATTCAGTACAGGAAAAATGCATGTGGCAGGAGACTGGGGCCAGGTAACTGATAACCAGCCCCAGACTGGAACCCATAAATGTGCTCATAATTATGAAGTAGGTGAAGTGCCAAGCCCATGCTGCCCAGGCCCTGTGCCAGGTACGAGGACACAAAGACTACCTCCTGCTAAAGTAGTCCGTTGCTCTCCAGGAGTTCCCGGAGAACAGAACAGTAGGCAGTAACCTGACTTACGATTCAGCTACAGGACAAAGAGTACATGGGAGTGAATGCAGCACCCGGATCAGACCAGGCTGGCAACCAGCTGATGGAGGGGCCTCCTGGAAGAGCTGAGGCTTTGCCTGGCCTCCATTGGAAACCTCTAGGATAGCCACTTCCACCTGCCTGCCTATGAGTGGAATCACAAATCTGGCTTTCTGGGCCAGTTGCTAGTGGTCACTGGGTGAAGGCTGATTCATAAAGATGTTCAGTATTTTTAATAAAATCTAAAATTATACCTCTAGGTGAGGCATGCAAGACAAACAGATTATCAGACTCACTTCACAACCTGAAATCAACTTGGAGTTTACTTAAGTAACACATGCTAACACCTGAGTGTCTAGCATGGCCAGGCACTATCCTCACCGTTGAATTCAATGCCTCCAGTAAGCTCCCTGTGAATTTGGTACAGCCCTGCCATGCCCTATCGACAGGTGTAGAACCAGCATAGAGGGGCTCAAATAACTGGACCGGGGCACGCAGGCATGGGCTTTGCAGGATATGTTGTCACAGCTCCTATGAGAGGTGAGGCCTATGGAAGAACTCCTGAGCTACAGGCAGAAAGGCTTGTCAGTGACCTAAGGGCAGGCTTTGCAGACTGTTCTCGCTTCCCACTACAAAAAAAAGGCTTAGGGGTTTGGAAGAAGGAAGACAAGATGTTTAGAATGTAGTTCCTACAACAGACAGAAATAACGGGATATTTGAGATATTTCTTATTTGTGGATGAAAATTTAGACTTCACTATTATAGCCTTAGCCTCCCGAGTAGCTGGGATTATAGGCGCGTGCCACCATGCCTGGCTAATTTTTTGTATTTTTAGTGGAGACGGGGTTTCATCATGTTGGCCAGGCTGGTCTCTAGCTCCTGACCTCAGACAGAGCAAGACTCCGTCTCAAAAAAAAAAAAATTCTTCCTTTTTCCAACTACGTATCTGTAAAAAGTTGAATTTTTTTCAGTAACTTCAACCAGACAACCTATGACAACAGACTGAATGTAGAAGATGAAGCTCCCACTGCTTCTACAGAGAGATCTGAAGAAGCGTGAGCGACCCACTCTTAAGAAATATGTTGGCCGGGCACGGTGGCTCATGCCTGTAATTATAGCACTTTGGGAGTCCAAGGTGGGCAGATCACCTGAGGTCAGGAGTTCGAGACCAGACTGGCCAACATGGTGAAATCCCGTCTCTACTAAAAAAAAATACAAAAAAAATTATCCAGGTGTGGTGGTGGGCACCTGTAATCCCAGCTACTTGGGAGGCTAAGGCAGGAGAATCACTTGAACCCGGGAGGCAGAGGTTTCAGTGAGCCAAGATCACACCATTGCATTCCAGCCTGGGCAACAATGTTTTATTCTGGAAAACAGTTATTTTTACATGTGTAGTTTATGTTACATTATCTAATGTAAAAGTGTATTGTTTGTTACATTCTCTAATACATGTTAAATATGCAATTTATGTAATCTAATGAGAGCTTACATTTTTAAAATGACAATAAGCATTTAAAAAATTTCTCAGTTTGAATTTCAATACAGCAAGTACTGATATAAGTCTGCATAAAAAAGCACACTTCGGGGTCCTAAATTTTTAAGTATAAAGGAGCCTGAGTCCAAAACTGTTGAGAATTACTGCACTGAGACACTGAGTTTATCTTAAGCTGGTGCTGCATAGATCACTGGATGGCAGTGTAATAATGTGGCTATAAATTTGTGAAGATTTTTGGGTTTTGACTGGAATAACCCAACCATAAAAAGAGATTGGTTGGCATTACTCGATAAGAAATTACTGTCAGTCTTCATGGATATGACAATGGAACTGTGGCTACCTAAGATAATGGATGACTATTTTTATTTTTATTTTTTATTTTTTTATTTTTTTATTTTATTTTATTTTATTTTTTTTTTTTTGAGGCGGAGTCTCGCTCTGTCGCCCGGACTGGAGTGCAGTGGCCGGATCTCAGCTCACTGCAAACTCCGCCTCCCGGGTTTATGCCATTCTCCTGCCTCAGCCTCCGGAGTAGCTGGGACTACAGGCGCCCGCCACCTCGCCCGGCTAGTTTTTGTATTTTTAGTAGAGACGGGGTTTCACCGTGTTAGCCAGGATGGTCTCGATCTCCTGACCTCGTGATCCGCCCGTCTCGGCCTCCCAAAGTGCTGGGATTACAGGCTTGAGCCACCGCGCCCGGCCCTGGATGACTATTTTTAGAGACACTTATTGGAATATTCTAAGACAAAAAGGCACATTGTCTGGAACCCATATAAAAATACTGCATCAAAAAGAGGGTGGAAGAGAAAGTGGAAGAAAAAGAAGGCATAATGAAGTCAGAGTGGCAAAATGCTGATTAACTGTGGATCTGGGTAAGGAGTACATAGAGATTCACTGTAGTCTCCACCCAGAATCCAGAATCCTACATTACAACATCTCACAGACCATTTTCAACGAAGTCCTGTATTTTATGTTTGAGATCACTTTTTCTTTGATGTTCTGTAGCTGTCACTATCCTATATCCAGAGAAGGCTTTTTCAACATCTTATCTGGGAAATCTGATAAGCTTCCTTGCTGAACACTAGTATTTTTCAGTAATTCTGAGAATTTCTCAGCTATCACCTCCACCCTTATTCTGCTTCTCTTTGGGGACTCTGATTACTGGTGGCTAGACATCTTCACTGCATCCTTCAGGTCTCAACCTCTCTTCCGTGGCCCATCTCTTTGTTTCTTTGAGTTACAGTCTATAGAATTCCTGCACTTCCTTCTTGCAACTCACCAGTTCTCTTTTCAGCTGTTTATTGTTTCATCTATCCATTAAGCTTTTCCAGAAAATTATGTTTTTGTTTCTAGTTTTAGTTTTTTCAAATCTGAATGATCATTCTTTAGAGTATTAATCCTTAACTCCCAATTTCAAACTTTTACAAAGTTTCTTTAAGCACAGTTAACATAGTTACTCTATATTCTTTTTTGAACATTTAAATGTCTTTGCTATGTGATTCTGTCTATTGCTTCTGCTGGCTTTCAAATGTGTTGTCATGAACCTTGTGTGTTTTATGACTTTTTTTACTGTGAGCTGCTCATTTGGGGGATTTTATCTATTTGAATTCTCTGAGGTGAGATTGAAGACTTCTGGAGGTGATCTGCATGCTGCCTGACTTTACCAGCTATCTTGGACCACTGTAAAGTAACTTCCAGGCTTGGGCTGTTTCATACTACACCGACATTTATTCAGACTCCAGCTCATGTGGCAGCTGGTTGATAGCTACCAAGTCTCTGGGAAGTTATACTCCCTGCACCCCCACCCCGAGGACATGAGAGCTGCAGATCCCTGCTGTCCCTTTCGGTGCCCGGAGTTTCCACTTCAACCTTACTGAGGGTGTCGTCACTTACAGTCCCGGCATTATGTGCAGACCCCATCCTGGGCTAGCTTGTATCTTGTCTCCCAGGATCAGAAGAAATCCCCACAGCAAATGCTGACTTTCAAGCCCATATATTTCTCAGGATTCCAACTTTCAACTGGGTTTTCACCACTACGACTTATTCCCTTTCATGCCATCTCAGTTATACACTTTAAAACATTTCATCTTTGTTTTGAGAGAGAGTTTTGCTCTTGTTGCCCAGGCTGGAGTGCAGTGGCACAATCTCGGCTCACTGCAACCTCCACCTCCCAGGTTCAAGCGATTCTCCTGCCTTAGCCTCCCGAGTAGCTGGGATTATAGGCGCGTGCCACCATGCCTGGCTAATTTTTTGTATTTTTAGTGGAGACGGGGTTTCACCATGTTGGCCAGGCTGGTCTCTAGCTCCTGACCTCAGGTGATCCAACCACCTCGGCCTCCCAAAATACTGGGATTACAGCCGTAAGCTACCACGCCCGGCTTATTTTTTAATTATCTAGTAAATTCAGTTGTTTCCCTTGGAGGAAGGAATAGTTAAGGCTATCTAGTCTGCTGGACCCCTAGAAATCAATGTGGATATTTCTATGTGTAAAGGAAGTGAAAAAAGACACTGATCAAACAGCTTCAGAGTATGTGCATTTTTTTCAAGCCGCAAGGAATTCTTTTTCTTTTTTTCTTTTGTTTTGTTTTGTTGTGTGTGTGAGACAGTCTTGCTCTGTCACCCCGACTGGAGTGCAGCGGCACAATCTTGGCTCAATGCAACCTCTGCCTCCCTGGTTCAAGCGGTTCTCCTGCCTCAGCCTCCCAAGTAGCTGGGACTACAGGTGCCCGCCACCATGCCAGGCTAATTTTTGTATTTTTAGTAGAGATGAGGTTTCATCATATTGGCCAGGCTGGTCTCGAACTCCTGACCTCAGGTGATCTGCCCGCTTCGGACTCCCAAAGTGCTGGGATTACAGGTGTGAGCCACTGCACCCAGCCTCAAGCCACAAGAAATTATTTCTATGTAAACTGCTAGGAATTTGCTCTAATAATCAAATTAATTTTTGTCAGCTTCATAAAACAGTGTCCTACGGTAACTATCTGAGGAGGCACAGACCTCCCCAGCACTTTCTGGAGAGCAGCAGCAGCTCTCTTCATTACCAGAGTCTCTCTGGGCACCAGGTTTAGGTGGGCTGGACAGCATCCTTCTTAACCTGGGCCAATGTTCTTGTAAAAAACAGAGGAGGGGCTCTAGATTTGAACCTCTGAAGGGTGGGCAGACTCTCAGGTGGAGATAGGGAGGCAGTGCTGCGAGAGATGCCAGAGGAAGGAAGAGGTACCAGAAGGAAGCCTGGTGGCACTACCCAGTGGACTCAGACCTTGAAACAGGATAGCCGCCCCCCCACCCCGCCCCTACCCCTCACCCTACCCATTCACCTCGCTGCCTTTTCTCAGAATAGATACTTCCCCATGGCTTGGTGCAGTGAAGCTTGAGGAAGTCTGTGAACCCCCTGAAATGACTTACAATTATATGTATGTAATTTTTTTTCTTTTTGAGATAGGATCTCACTCTCTTGCCCAGGCTGGAGTGCACTGGCTCACCACAGCCTCAACCCTGAGCTCAAATGATCCTCTTGCCTCACAGCCTCTTGAGTAGCACGCGTCATCACGCCTGGTTAATTTAATTTTTAATTTTTTTGGTATAGATGGGGTCTCCCCATGTTGCCCAGGTTGGTCTCAAGTTCCTGGGCTCAAGCGATCCTCTCACTTTTGGCTTCCCAAAATCCGAGGATTACAGGTATGAGCCACCATGCCCAGGCTATATGTAAATTTTTCCAAGAGGGTCCATCAACTTGAGAATCAGATAAAGACCAATGCCAGTGCTTACTATATTTGTTTCAAAATGTAGTTTTACCACTAAGAAAGCACCCAAAACTAGATGCTCAGCCCTCTCGCCATGTGATGCCCTGTACCACCTCTGGACTCTTCAGAGTCCAAGTCCCCACCTGCAAGAAGGCAGATGTGGCCCCTCACCAGATGTGGCCCCTCAAATTTGGACTTCTCAGCCTTCTTAACCATAAGAAATAAATTCCTTTCTTTATTTAAAGAAAGAAAGCACCTAAAACTAGCACCCAAATACACATAAGTATTATTTAATAATAAAGTTTAAGTGATGATGAAAAACTCCACAGACGAACAGTAACAGTCAAGGAAGCTTTGAGGGCTTATCTCTGGAACGCATGGTCTCCTTCCAAACCGCGGGGGCACTGAGGCTGTTGAGAATTGACCGCAGCCTACCCCTAACCATATTTCTATACCATGCTCCTTCCACCCAATATGGTGATTCCTCTTTTGAGGGGGCCAGACCCATCTGTGTGTCTCTTTTGTTAGGACTGCCAGATCCCCATTGGCAAGGATGGGGACAGGGCCTGTCTTGAGACTGCAAGCAGAGCCTTAACTCAGTGCTGGCTTATTGGGTGAATGCATGCATGCATGAATGAATGCCACTGGGCTGTAAACAAGCTGTTCTCTACAGCCTTCACGCTCTTCATGGGCATTTCACCTAATAACAGCTCTGTCTGCAGCAACAAAAGACTGAACAACCTAAGTAGGACACTGGAGATTTCTCTGTCTCCTTATAAAGGCACACACAGGTGCTCCCCTCAAACTGCCCCATGCCTCGTTCCCTGGGCCTCACGGTCCTCCAAACGGTACTTTCATGAGGTGACACCTGGTTAGCAATCCACCCAATGCTCTTATCCAGTGGCAAAGTCCAGAGGAAAGACAAACAGGAGACGAAACAGGTCCTCTCCCACAGAGGAGAGGGGCCTATGACAGTGTGTGGGGGTGTGACAGCGAGGTCGGCATACAAGCATGAGAAGCTTCCTCTTGCCACATGCTTCTCTTCAGTTCATCGAAACAGAAAGAAAAACACACGTTTTCTCTCTTACCAGAGTGCCAAGGAAGGTGCTGATGGAGCGTGCAGCTTGGCAGAGGGCGCCGTACTCCTCAAGCAGGAGGGAGATGAACTGGTGCGCTTGCGGTGGACCCTGCAGGCCAGATGGTGCCTTCACCTTGGCCGCAGCTGACAGCTGCCGGAGCAGGCGGACCTTCATCTCCAGCACGTACTCTCGAGCTTGCTGTTCCAGACGCTGGTACAGCTGGTAGGGGTCCCTCTCGCAGAGCCTGCACAGAGAAGAGGGTCACCAGGGCCTGCCTACCAGGGCCCGTGGGTGCTGTGATGTCAGTGAGCATCTTTTCTGAAGCCCTTCAACAGGTGACCACCTCTGGATGATCACACAGTCATCCTCCTCATAACCACCTGTGAGAGGCACAATCACCCCACCTAACGGATGGAGAATCCGCGGCACAGAGTGTCACCAGTGAGCTAACAGGAAAAGTGACATTTATTGAGCTTCCTCTGTACGGCACAGTTCATGCACATGCACTAATTCGGTTTGCTGCATGTAGGTTCAGTGCCTGCTTTACAGATGGCACATTCTGGCCCACACAGGTTGGGTGAGTTGCATGAACTCACACAGCTGGAAGAGCACGCTACCACCTCTCAGCAGCTGGCCCCAGACGAACACGCTCAGACACGAGGCTGGGGACAACTAACTCCTTTAAAGGCTTATATGTTAACAAGTAAAAAGCACTGATCCCAGTAAAGGTGCCACCTGGCTGCAGATCTGGGGCAGCCTGCTCTTTCCTTCTTTCTACAGGCTCAGTGTACAATCCAAACGGGTTTGTAATAGGCTTATCAAAAGAGGAAACTTTAGACACAGTTTATCCTTTTTTAAAAATTATCCCACCAAAAAAGCAATAAAGGTGTGTAAAATAAAATTTGTAGGCTGAAGGCTGGGCGCAGAGGCTCACACCTATAATCCCAGTACTTCGGGAGGCCGAGGAGGGCAGATCATGAGGTCAGGAGATCAAGACCATCCTGGCCAACACGGTGAAATCCTGTCTCTACTGAAAAAAGACAAAACAAAACAAAACAAAAAAAAAACCCAAAAAATTAGCCGGGCATGGTGGCGGGCACCTGTAGTCCCAGTTACTCAGGAAGCTGAGGCAGGAGAATGGTGTGAACCCAGGAGGCGGAGCTTGCAGTGAGCCGAGATAGCTAGCGCCACTGCACTCCAGCCTGGGCAACAGAATGAGACTCTGTCTCCAAAAAAAAAAAAAAAAATTGTAGGCTGAAGAGTAGGAAAAAAATAATACATGTCCCATGACTAAGCCACAAATTCAATGAACATTTTCATGAATTTCCCTCCAAACTTTGGGATAATCGATTTTTTTTATTGACACAAATACGTGTATGATAATCCACATCTTAAAACTTATTCTACAGTACTGGCATTGCTATGGTTAAATTTAATTGTATTTTAATCCAGGAGCCTCTAGATGGAAACCTAAAACCACTGATGTAATAACAAAAATTCATCCACAACCCATCACCAGGATAAACCAGTTTGAGTTCATCACTCTAATAAAAATGAGTTGTAAAATGTATTAAACTATAGCTCCTGGATTTTACATAGTAAATCCTTTCACCTTCTACATACCATATTATGTCAAAAGAAAAGAAAGTTGTCACCTGTTCTATTTTTAAATTGCCATACTACCTAGCTAGGCTGTAAAAGACAAGTGCCAAGTAAAATCTTGCAATGGAACATGTGAAGTCTTATAGAAAATGTGGATTAAAAAATAGTGTAGATGGATGGGATTCCTATTATGGTTAGTACATTTCAGATAGACATTAATTTTTTTGAGTATGACAATTGTAATTTCAACTACTAGTATAAAAAACTGTCCTCTGAAACAGAGTGCATTTCATCTGCTACAAGAAAGCCACAGAA
The DNA here is from genome assembly GCF_002776525.5 of Piliocolobus tephrosceles. Lineage (NCBI taxonomy): Eukaryota > Metazoa > Chordata > Mammalia > Primates > Cercopithecidae > Piliocolobus > Piliocolobus tephrosceles. Next base: position 182,072,846 of record NC_045436.1, read on the forward strand.
GACTCAAATTTTGACAGAGACATACAAACTCAGAAGCAGACTGGACATCCACGTCACTGTTCTCTAAGCATGTCGGACTTACATCCCTTTTATTTATTTATTTTATTTTTTTGGGTCTATTTCTGTATTTTATAAATTTAAGGAAATAACCACGTGATAATTTCGCAAACAGATTTTTTTTAAGTTATATAAAAAGGAGTCATGCCGGGCGTGGTGGCTCACGCCTGTAATCCCAGCATTCTGGGAGGCTGAGGCGGGTGGATCACGAGGTCAGGAGATCAAGATCATCCTAGCTAACACGGTGAAACCCCGTCTCTACTAAAAATACAAAAAATTAGCCGGGCGTGGTGGCAGGCGCCTGTAGTCCCAGCTACTCGGAAGGCTGAGGCAGGAGAATGGCGTGAACCCAGGAGGCGGAGCTTGCAGTGAGCCGAGATGGAGCCACTGCACTCCAGCCTGGGTGATAGAGTGAGACCCGTCTCAAAAAAAAAAAAAAAAAAAAGGAGGCAGCGAGGCTGGGCATGGTGGCTCACGCCTGTAATCCCAGCATTTTGTGAGGTGAGATCGAGACCATCCTAGCTAACACAGTGAAACCCCATCTCTACTAATACAAAAAATTAGCTGGCGTGGTGGCAGGTGCCTGTAGTCCCAGCTACTCAGGAGGCTGAGGCAGGGGAATGGCGTGAACCCAGGAGGTGGAGTTTGCAGTGAGCCACGATTGCGCCACTGCACTCCAGCCTGGGTGACAGAGTGAGACTCCGTCTCAAAAAAAAAAAAAAAAAAAAAAAGGAGACAGCGATATGCTGAAGATGCTATGGAAGCTCATTCGCTAACTCACACATACATCCAACAGATACTGGCACATCAACCACACACTGGCTGCTACTCTAAGGTACTAAAGTTGCAACGTTAATAATCTGTGAAGTCATAGGTTTGATGTGAAGGTTATACATTTTTTCCTAATACTTACTAGGAAACTTAACTTCCTTTGTTGTTTCTTTGTTTTTGTTTTTGGAGACAGGGTTTTACTCTGTTGCCCAGGCTGGAGTGCAGTGGAGCGATCCTAGCTCACTGCAGCATTGACCTCCTGAGCTTGACAGCTCCTCCTGCCTCAGCCTCCCAAGCAACTGAGGCCACAAGTGTGCTTCATTACACCTGGCTAATTTTTTTATTTTGTGTAGAGATAAGTCACTATGTTGCCCAGGCTAGTCTTGAACTGTTGGGCCCAAGAAATCCTCCCAAAGTGCTGGGATTACAGATGTGAGCCATCATGCTTGGCTGGAAACCTAACTTCTAATAAAAGCACATACCACAGAGAAGGACCTCTTGCAATACCGGTGGTTCACAGGTCAAACCCTGAACATACTTGGCTGAATTCAATGAGTTAACCTAATCTACGGCTAATCACTATCCTTGCCTCCAGGATAAAATCTGCACAGCAAACATCACTTTATAAAACTCCCGGCTGGGCACGGTGGCTCACGCCTGTAATCCCAACAACTTTGGGAGGCCGAAGTGGGTGGATCACAAGGTCAGGAGTTCAAGGCCAGCCTGGCCAAGACGGTGAAATCCCATCTCTACTAAAAATAGAAAAACTAGCTGGGCACAATGGCAGGCGCCTGTAATCCCAGCTACTCAGGAGGCTGAGGCAGGAGAATCACTTGAACTCAGGCGGCAGAGGTTGCAGTGAGCTGAGATTACAATCACTGCACACCAGCCTGGGCGACACAGTGAGACTCTGAGGGGAGGCAGAAAAAAAAAAAACAAACCTCTCCCAAATGTGATGCATTCAAAATGTGAGAAAGAAACCCAAATGAGAATCAACCCACGAAATGGCCATCTCAAATCTGTTGCTTTCATTTGAAACATTTCAAAAAACATAAAAATACGTTACGTCGCTGGGCACAGTGGCTCACGCCTGTAATTCCAGCACTTTGGGAGGTCAAAGCAGGTGGATTACGTTTGAGACCAACCTGACCAACATGGCGAAACCTCGTCTCTATTAAAATACAAAAATGAGCTGGGCATGGTGGTGGGCACCTGTAATCCCAGTTACTCGGGAGGCTGAGACATGAGAATAGCTTGAACCTAGGAGGTGGGGGTTGCAGTGAGCTGAGATCACATCATTGCCTTCCAGCCTGGGTGACAGAGCAAGAGTCTGTCTCAAAAAAAAAAAAAAAAAGTTACATCAAACTATAAGGAATAATAAAAATTATGGCCACCTCAAATTCTGTGTGTTTACTGAGCATAAGGTATCTGCTGAAGAATGGCTGCGGCATCAAGACAAACAGCCACACAGCCAGGCACGCCTCGGCTGTCTCGGCCTCATGAGCCACAGGCACATACACGAGCTACCCAACCTCACAGAGCCCCATTTTCTCACTTCGTAAATGGGCTAACTCTGCCTTTCTCCTTGGGTTGATAAAGGCAAGAGTGCTTGTAAAAGTACTCTGCATCATCCCTGGCACAGGGGGACTCAGAAAGGCAGGTATTATCATCAGTCTTCACACAAACAAGTGACAGAAACATTTCTTGTGTAATTACACAGGCAATAGCGTTTCATCGGAATCAGAAAAATTCAAGATGTCTGGCCTAGGGGGTTCACTTTTGCCAGTCCATCTGCTGCAGACTCGACAGGCACCAAAGGCTGAGCAAGCCCAGCTGAGCACTGTAAGGAAAGCCCATCCTGAAAGGAGTGGCTCCAAGCGCAGCGGGCAGGGCAGGGGTTTGCACAGGGCCACAACAGGAAGGGGTGGTATGTACCGATCCACGAGCTCCTTTACTCCTTCCTTGTCAGGCACCAGAGACTGGTCCTGGTCATCTGCCAGCGGGGTCCCTGCCTGGCGGTAGATGCAGCGCACCGTGTAGCGCACTTCTGACCAGTAGTTCTGCAGCTGCTGAGGTTCCCGGTCCGCCTCTGCTGAAATTTCTCTGTGAGACAACACAGGAAGGTTAGAAACTCACCACAATCTGCTGCCCTTCCTCACCTAGCACACTGTCCTCAGAGGACCTCCCAGACTGTTGTACCTTGCCCAGCTCCCAGGAGCCGGCATCAGGGTGATGGCATCCCCAGCACAGCTCCCAGGGTGCACTCTGCGTTAAGAGCTTAGCCACTGCACAGATGACAGGAGCATCTGTGGCTACTGTCCATAATAAGGGTACCCACATCCCCACTGCTGATCTGGCCTTCACCTCCAAGGTACCTAATGGGCAGCCTTGCCCCCACCCTTTGGCCCCCACTTGGCTACATGCATTCCTTCCTGAGCCAGAGCACAGAGCATTTTTAGATCTGCTCCCGGGCTGGGCATGGTGGCTCATGTCTGTAATCCCAGCACTTTGGGAGGTGAAGACGGACTAATTGTTTGAGTCCAGGAGTTTGAGACCAGCCTGGGCAACATGGCAAAGCCCCATCCCTACAAAATACACAAAAATTAGCTCCACATGGTGGTGCACACCTGTAGTCCCAGATACTGGGACTGAAGTGGGAGAATCACTTGAGCCTGGAAGGCGGAGGTTGTGGTGAGCCGAGATTACGCCACTGCCCTCCAGCCTGGAGGACAGAGCCAGACCCCATCTCAAAAAAAAAAGACGAGCTCCTGGGCTCTCCCCTCAGCCACTCAGCGGCAGCCAGTCAGGCCCACCCCCATCATTCCTCTCATTCACTGAGGCTGCTCTTAGATTCTGATTATTTAAGGACTCCTCCTCTTGTTGTGAGGATGCTTCCTAGTGCCAGTTCCTCAAGAGCGGGAGTTTTTGTCTTACTCATCTGGTTCTTTCTCACAATAGTGAAGCAATAGCCTTACTCTTGTTGCTGTCTGTCCCATTAGCCCAGTTTCTCGGTCCAGCTCCAATATGCAGGTCTGCACGTCACTGTGGACAGGTGTGAGCAACATGGCACACACGTCACATACCTGCGCTCACTGCAGGCCTCGCACGAGCATGCGGTGTCCGAAGGCAGCGTCTGTGCACCCAGAGCGAGCCTCCCACCACTGCCGGCCTCCGGCTGGGAGCCACCAAGCGAGGAGTGAAGAAGAAAATCTTGGCTCTGCTTTAAAAAGAGAACAGAATAGACCAGTTATGTTAAAATGTTCAAGGCATCAAGTTTTTATTAACTGCTCAGGAAAATGCCTTTTAAAAAACTGTAAAACCTAGACATTGAAAAGAAACTATCTTGGCTGGATGCAGTGGCTCACCTTTGTAATGTCAGCACTTTGGGAGTCTGAGGTGGGTGGATCACTGGGCAACACGGTGAAACACCACTGCTACAAGAAATACAAAAAATAGGCCAGGCGTGTCGGAGCCTGCCTGTAGTCCCAGCTACCCAGGAGGCTGAGGTGTGAGGATCATGTGAGCCTGGGAAGTTGAGGCTATAGTGAGCCGTGACCATACCCCACGGCACTTCTGCCTGGGTGACAGAGACATTGTCACACAGACACATGCACACAGAAAGGAAACAATCCGGCTGGGCATGGTGATTCACACCTGTAATCCCACCACTTTGGGAAGCCAACATGGGAGGACCACTTGAAGAGCCCAGACGTTTGAGACCAGCCTCGGTAACACAGCAAGACCTCGTCTCTATTTAAACTTTTTTTTAAAGTATAAAAATAAATTGATATTAAATTTAAAAACGAACAGTTTTACTCCCCGTGTCCTAATCAGCACACATGATGATCACTTCAGTGGGCACCTCTGGTGCCCATGGTCGCCTGAGACAGCACTTGGTGGAAACCTAGTGGCCTCTCTGAGCCTAGCATCAAGCAGCTGGGGCAGAGGCCTCTCCGTCCTGGGGAATCCCATAGCCTGCACTGCCTGCTCTGACTGAGGAACAAGGAGGCTTAAGAGAACACTTGGCTGGGCACGATGGCTCACACCTGTAATCCCAGCACTTTGGGAGGCCGAGGCAGGTGGATCACCTGAGGTCAGGAATTCAAGACCAGCCTGACCCATGTGGTGAAACCCATCTCTTCTAAAAATATAAAAATTAGCCAGGCGTGGTGGTGCACGCCTGTAATATCAACTACTCAGGAGGCTGAGGCAGGAGAATCGCCTGAACCTGGGAGGCAGAGGTTGCAGTGAGCCAAGATCGTGCCACTGCACTCCAGCCTGAGAAACAGAGCGAGACTTTGTCTCAAAAAAAAAGAGAGAGAACACTGGGCAAAGACCTTCCTATGTCCCATGCCCAACAGTAAGCACCGAAAAGATTTCACCAACAACAACTAGAGAAACACAACATAACCTTAGGTTCCTCCTCCTGCTCAGTCACCCACCCATCCGGCACCGGGGCTCCTTCTAGAACAGGTCCTGAGAAGGACTCTGTTCCTTGGGAAAAGGGGCTCAGGTCTCAGAGCTGAGGGTGCCCACAGGGTGATGCAGGGTGCTAGAAAGGCTTCCCCAGGCTCACGATAGGGGCCGCCAGCTCCATAATCATTGCGTCCCCCTGATCCCCACAGCCTGAGGAAGAGAATCACAGTCACAAGAGAGACTTCAGAAAGGAATTCACCTAAGTCATGAGTATTGCACTATTCCCACTCTGCTTCCCACAAGGAAAAGTGTGCTCTCCTTACCAACCCCTCCCCCAATCAAGCATGAAGCCACTGAGACAAGCCCTCAGAGAGACAGGTGGTGGCCTATGGCAAGGAGCCTGGGGCTCACCCTGGGCTGGACTTGGCCAGGTCTGTTCAGAGGCTTGCACCACCACAGTCTGCTGCTGAGCCAAGCACAAGGAAACTCCTAAGGGCCTGTGGTGGGTGCTGTGGAGTTGGGACACAAAGACACTGGTGCAGGCCTTGCAGAAAGCACCCTGCAGCAGAAAAGCCTGAGCATTGCTAAGTGGGCAGAGGATTCAGACAGCAGGGGACCTAGCTCAGCTGCCACCAGCACACAGAAGGGCAAGAGCTTGTGTCATCCTGAAAGAATCCCACCCCAAACAGGTCCTGCTGGGAAGCTGACCCCAGAATTACACCATGAGGGAAGGGGGGCAGAGTGTGGGATGGCAGTGGTAGGGGGAGGGGGACAAGCTGGTTGTGCCACACAGTGACTCAACCAGACAGTCCAACATGAAGTCCCTACCGAGGTCTCAGAAGTGCCCAAAGGTCTGAATGTTTTGCTCTGTTCTGAATGTTTGTGCTCCCGCCCGCCCCTGTTCATAAGTTGAAATTTTAACCCCTAAGGTAATGTATCAGAAGTGGGGACTTTAGGAAGTGATTAGGTCATGAGGACGGCGTCTTCGTGAATGGGATTAATGTCCTTTTATAAAGGAGGCCCCGGAGAGCTGTCACATCCTTCCACCGCATGAGGAGAGCAAGGGCACCAGCTATGAACCAAAGCTCAGCCTTTCCCAGGCACCCATCTGCCAGCACCTTGATCTTAGACCTTCCAGCCCTCCAGACTATAAGATATAAATGTCCGCCGTTTATAAGCAGCCCAGCCCGTGGTATTTTGTTGCAGCAGCCTGAGCACACTACAGCAGCCTCCCCTAAGAAAGAGCCAGCAACCACTGGGCCACCCATTAGGACCACAGACCTAGTGCTAGTGGGCCAAAAAGAACCCGAGACAACCCAGAAGAGAACAAAGACCCCCAAGTCTCCACTCCAGAGCCCCTTCTCCATCCTGGAGGAACAGGGCAGGCATAAGGAGGCAGGACATACACCACCGCCCTCTGCCCGTGGGGACTCCTGCCACCACTTAACTTGAGGGAAAGAGGCTTTGGATTAATTAGATGAGCCATTTAGGTTTCTTTTGTTTTTGGTTTTTTTTTTGGAGATAGGGTCTCGCTCTATCACCCAGGCTGGAGTGCAGTGGTGTAATCTCGGCTCACTGCAACCTCCACCTCCCACGCTCAAGCAATCGTCTCACTTCAGCCTCCTGAGTAGCTGGGACCATAGGTGTGCGCCACCATACCTGGCTAACTTTTTGTATTTTTGGTAGACACAGGGTTTCACTATGTTGATCAGGTTGGTCTTAAACTCCTGAGCTCAAGTGATCCACCTGCCTTCGTTTCCAAAAGTGCTGTGATTACAGGCGTGACCCAACACGCTCAGCCACATTTAGGTTTTTATGTAGACTGGACCTGAGTACCTGAAAATGAGGCTACTCCCATACCAAAAGTGGCTGGAAGGCCATGGAGTTCTGATTGATGAGGCATGGTAGGACAAGGAGAGGGCAGTGGTAGAGGAGGCTGTTTCCTAAGCGGGTCCATTCCCTTCAACAAGCAAGGTTCACAGTCTCCTCCATCCCACAGCCATCTAACAGCAAAGCTGTCCACTCCACCTCAATCCTAAATACCTCCCCAACCCACCCATTCTTCCTCCACTGCTTCTAAGCCAGTCTAAGCCATCATCACCTACCTCTTGCCTGCACAGCTGCACTGCCGCTCTCTAGTGGCACACCTATTTCCACATGTACCTGCTAATCATCCATTCTCCAGGCAGCAGCAGAGTGAGATCACAGAGCTCCCAACATAAAACCTCTGTTCTCCCTGTAATCCCAGCACTTTGGGAGGCCAAGACGGGCGGATCACGAGGTCAGGAGATCGAGACCATCCTGGCTAACACGGTGAAACCCTGTCTCTACTAAAAAATACAAAAAACTAGCCGGGCAAGGTGGCGGGCGCCTGTAGTCCCAGCTACTCGGGAGGTTGAGGCAGGAGAATGGCGTAAACCCGGGAGGCGGAGCTTGCAGTGAGCCGAGATCCAGCCACTGCACTCCAGCCTGGGCGACAGAGCGAGACTCCGTCTCAAAAAAAAAAAAAAAAAAAAAAAAAAAAACCTCTGTTCTCCTTAGGAGCAAACACTGTATCACTCCTCTGTTAACACGGAGGAGCAAACACTGTATTTCTTACCACAGCTAAGTCACTGCCCTTGCTCCCTTTGACTCGTACCCTTAGCCCATGAGCCTCTGAATGGCTTCTGGTGGACTGTAGAGTGCTGCCCCATTAGGTAGGCCTCAGTAAAAAGATCACCTACTCAGGGAGGCTAGTTGAGCCAACTGATTTTTTGGCCTCTCAACTCCAAATCCACCCTTCTTCACCACACTTATAACGAAGGAGCTGCACCCTATCAACATTTCTCCTCTGCCAGCAGGTAGGTACAATGTGTGGTCGTGTGGGTGGAAGGTGCTACAGGGACACTGAAGAAGGGGTCTCCCTCCAGGTTCCTGTGCTTTTCTCATCTTGCTCTTACCCCGAGGCAGCTCCTCGTCAGTGGTGTGCAGGGGACTGAGACACAAGCACTCTCCAGCACTCAGTCCCAGCCTGCAGGACCTCAGGGAGCCTCTCTGCTACCCAGTGGGGCATAACAATACCCCCTCCATGTCAGGGCCTCTTCCAAGTTTGTTCCTTTCTCGAGTCCCGTCCCTAAGCTCCCATTAGTGGCTGCTCCCTAGATCTGCCCTGGCCATACTCTTTAGCGTTCACTTTACAGATCTGGGTGGCTGACCTCTTGCTACTTGTTAATTACTTTGAGTTGCACTCTTCTTGCCCAGGCTGAAGTGCAATGCTGTGATCTCGGCTCACTGCAGCCTCCGCCTCCTGGGTTCAAACGATTCTCCTGTCTCAGCCCCAAGTAGCTGGGATTACGGGAGTCCACCACCACGCCTGGCTAATTTCTGTATTTTTAGTAGAGACGCGGGTTTCACCATGTTGGCCACGCCGGTCTCCCAACTCCTGACCTCAGGTGATCCACCTGCCTCAGCCTCCCAAGGTGCTGATTACAGGCGTGAGCCACCACATCCCACCACTTGTTAATTATTCTTTATGTTAAACACGTGCTTGTTCTGACTATGGGTGCAGTGCCCATCTCCTGAGCTCTGGCTTCCCCATGAACCTAAACATCCCAGTTAATCCCTATTAAACTGCTATCTGAAATCCTGGTGTTCTACTCGCGTTCTTGTTTTTTTATCTGTCTTCAACACTGGAAAATCAGTTCATGAGAGCCAGAACCTATCTACTCGCTCACTATGGTACATCAGCACCTATGATGATGGCTGGAATGCGGTACACTCAGAAGAGCAATCAAGAACTTGAAAGTAACATTTCCTGGAGACGAGATGAAGGTAAGTCTTAAAATAGGGTACATGATGACTACATATTAAATCCTTAAATGTGTCCCATTATAGCACTAACAATATGCAGATTTAACCTCAGTCATGTTTCACCCAAGTCTAACACAATTTAAAAGAAAAATAACAAAATCCAACTATTAACAATGTAAAATTCACAATGTCCAGCATCCAGAAACAAAACCAAAAGCAGGACAATGACTCTTAAGAAGGAGGAAAAGCCAATCTATAGAAACATCCCCCAGGCCAGGTGTGGTGGCTCACGCTTGTAATCCCAGCACTTTCAGAGGATGAAGCAAGTGGATCACTTGAGGTCAGGAGTTCGAGACCAGCCTGACCAAGATGGCAAAATCCTGTCTCTACTAAAAATACAAAATTTGGCCAGGCATGGAGGCACAAGCCTGCAATCCCAGCCACTCGAGAGGCTGAGGCAGGAGAATCGTTTGAACCGAGGAAGGGGAGTTTGCAGTGAGACTAGATTGTGCCATTGCTAGATCGTGCCATTGCACTCCAGCCTGGGTGACAGAGAGAGACACTATCTCAAAAGAGAGAGAGAGAGAGAAAAAAAGAGAGAGAGAGAGAGAGAAAGAGGGAGGGAGGGAGGGAGACAAATTCCCCAGGCCAGGCATGGTGGCTCACGCCTGTAATCCCAGCACTTTGGGAGGCAGAGGCAGGCAGATCACCTGAGGTCAGGAGTTTGAGAGCAGCCTGGCCAACATGATGAAACCCCATCTCCACTAAAAATACAAAAATTAGCTGGGCAGGGTGACACGCGCCTGTAATCCCAGCTACTCAGGAGGCTGAAGCAGGAGAACCATTTGAACCCAGGAGGCATAGGCTGCAGTGAGCCGAGATCGCACCATTGCACTCCAGCCTGGGTGACAGAGCGAGGACTCCATCTCAAAAAAATAAAAAAGAAAAAAAGAAACAGATCCCCCAAAAAACAGAGAAGATACAACTAACAGTCAAGAATCTAAAATTGGCAATTATAAAGAAATTCCATATGTTCAAGAAACAGAGGAAAAATAAACACGATGGGAAGAGAAACTGAAGATGTCAATAAATAAATAAATAAAATGAAACTTCCGAAGCTAAGAAATAAGATATAAAAGAAAAAAATACACTAAATAGACTTGGCAGATTAAGCAGATCAGAACACCAATAAACCTGAACACAGGCAATAAAAATAATCCAGGCCAGGCACGGTGTCTCACGCCTATAATCCCAGCACTTTGGGAGGCCAAGGTGGGTGGATCACCTGAGGTCAGGAGTTCGAGACCAGTCTGACCAACATGGTGAAACCCCATCTCTACTAAAAAATACAAAAATTGGCCAGGCGCGGTAGCGCACACCTGTAATCCCAGCACTTTGGGAGGACGAGGGTGGGCGGATTACCTGAGGTCAGGAGTTCGAAACCAGCCTGACCAACGTGGAGAAACCCTGTCCCTACTAAAAATACAAAATTAGCTGGGCGTGGTGGCACATGCCTGTAATCCCAGCTACTCAGGAGGTTGAGGCAGGAGAATCACTTGAACCCGGGAGGCAGAGGCTGCAGTGAGCCGAGATCACACCACTGCATTCCAACCTGGGCAACAAGAGTGAAACTTCATCTCGGGAAAAAAAAAAAAAAAAAAAAAAAGCCAGACATGGTGGCAGGCACCTGTAATCACAGCTCCCTGGGAGGCTGAGGCCGGAGAATCACTTAAACCCGGGAGGCGGAGGTTGTAGTGAGCCGAGATCATACCATTGCACTCCAGCCTGGGCAACAGAGCAAGACTCTGTCTCGAAATTAATTAATTAATTAAATAATCCAAAATGAAGCACAGAAAAGACTGAAAAAATGGACAAAGCATTTGTAGGACAAACTCAAGATGTCTAACATCCCAGAAAAAAAGAGGACTATGTGAAGAAATACTTGAAATATTTCTAAATTTGATGAAACTATCAACTCACCCACATAAGGCCACACTCACTACAAGTTCAATCAACCCAAAGCACACTAAACACAAAGCAAAGCACAGAGGCCCGCCACCGTCAAACTGCTGAAAACCAGTGATCAAGTGCAAATCTCAGAAGCAGAGGAATGAGTCACCACCTTACACATGCAGGAGCAAAGACAAGGATGACAACATGTTTCTCCTCACAAACTGGGGAGGCCAGGAAAGAAATGACCAACAACCTCAAACTCCAAACAGAAATATCTTTTTAAAACAAAGGCAAAATAAAAGCTTTCAAACAGAAGCTTCCTTGGCCTACAGGAAATGTTAAAGTCAGTTCTTGAGATAGAGAAAAAATAATACCAAATGAAAAGTGAATCTACACAAAGGAATGAAGAGCACCACACATGATAAAGATGTGGGTCAAGAACTTATTTATAAGGTCTTTTTAAAAAGATAATTAGCTATTTAAAGCAAGGGGGAAAAAAAACCCACCACAATGTATGCTGAGGTGTATAATACATGTAAGAAAAATACACGACTACATTAGCACCAGAAATGGTGGTGCTCCAAGTGTACTACTGTGAGGTACTTACACTATATATGAAGTGGTATACTATTCTTTGAGAGTAGAGGCTGAAAAGTGGAAGCCATAGCTAAAAAATTATAAAACAAAGAAAAAGAAATATAGGTAGTAAGGTCAACAGGAGACAAAATGAAAGAATTTAAAATATTTATAGGCCGGATGCGGTGACTCACACCTGTCATTCCAGCACTTTGGGAGGGCGAGGCAGGTGGATCGCGAGGTCAGGAGATAGAGATTAGCCTGGCCAAGATGGTGAAACCCCGCTTCTACTAAAAATAAAAAAATTCGCTGGATGCAGTGGTGGGTGCCTGTAATCCCAGCTATGTAGGAGGTTGAGGCAGGAGAATCACTTGAACCCGAGAGGCAGAGGCTGCAGTGAGCTAAGATGGCGCTACTGCACTCCAGCCTGGGCGCAGAGTGAGACTCTGTCTCAAAAAAATAATAATAATAAAATAAAACAAAAAAAAAAACCATACTTCTGACAACACATGGATCAAAAAATACTCATTTTTTAAAAAAATTTTAAAGATGAGATGGAGTCTCACTCTGTCGCCCAGGCTTGAGTGCAGTGGCGCAATCTCAGTTCACTGCAACCTCCACCTCCCGGGTTCATGCAATTCTCCTGCCTCAGCCTCCTGAGTAGCTGGGATTACAGGCACATGCCACCACACCCGGTTAATGTTTATATTTTAGTAGAGACGGGGTTTCTTCATGTTGCTCAGGCTGGTCTCGAACTCCTGAGCTTGGGTAATCCACCTACCTCAGCCTCCTTAAGTGCTAGGGTTACAGGCGAGAGCCACCACGCCCAGACACTTAAAATATTCAATTCATTGGACGGGCATGGTGGCTCACACCTGTAATCCCAGCACTTTGGGAGGCTGAGGAGGGCAGATCATGAGGTCAGGAGATCGAGATCATCCTGGCTAACACAATGAAACTCTGTCTCTACTAAAAATACAAAAACAAAATTAGCCAGGCATGATGCAGGCGCCTATAGTCCCAGCTACTCGGGAGGCTGAGGTGGGAGAATGGCATGAAACCTGGGAGTTGGAGCTTGCAGTGAGCAGAGATCGCGTGCCACTGCACTCTAGCCTGGATGACAGAGTGAGACCCCGTTTCAAAAAAATTCAATTCTTTTAAAAGAAGAGTAACAAATAACAGATAGGAAAAATAGGAGAAAAAATGCAAGATGGTATGTTTAAACCCAAACAGATCAATAATTACATTAAAGGGAAAGAGTGTAAATACTACAATTATTAGCAGAGAAGGTCAGACTGGTCTTTAAAAAAGCAAGAGCTCCTAAGCTACAAGAGATGACAAAGATGTTAAAAAGAAAGGGTGGGAAGACATATTCCTTGCACACCCTAATCAAAAAAGGCTAGGTGGCTCTCAGTATAAGATAAAATTTGCTTCACAACAAGGAGTATCAGTAACAACAAAGCGGGAGATGATGATGCTGATGATGATGACGGTGGCATTAATTCAACAATTAGAAATAACAGTGCTAAATGGTAAATACTTTAACAACAAAGCTCAAAATACATAAAGTAGAAATTGAAAGAAATATACCATCCATAGTTACATTTAGAAGTTTCAGTTGGGCGTGGTGGCTCACGCCTTAACCCAAGCACTTTGGGAGGCTGAGGCAGGCAGACTGCCCAAGCTCAGGAGTTCAAGACCAGCCTGGGCAACACCATCTCTACTAAAATACAAACATTAGTAGGGCATGGTGGTGTGCACGTGTAATCCCAGCTACTCAGAAGGCTGAGGCAGGAGAATTGCTTGAACCCGGGAGGCAGAGGTTGCAGTGAACTGAGATCGCGCCACTGCACTCCAGCCTGGGCAAAGAGTGAGACTCTGTCTAAAAAAATAAAATAGGCCAAGCACAGTGGCTCGCACCTTAATCCCAGCACTTTGGGAGGCTGAGGCGGGCAGATCACGAGGTCAGGAGATCAAGACCATCCTGGCCAACATGGTGAAACCCCATCTCTACAAAAAATACAAAAATTAGCTGGGCGTGGTGGCGCACGCCTGTAGTACCAGCTACTTGGGAGACTGAAGCAGGAGAATTGCTTGAACCCGGGAGGCAGAGGTTGCAGCGAGCCAACATTGCGCCACTGCACTCCAGCCCGGTGACAGAGAGGTGCTCTGTCTCAAAAAAACAATAAAAAATAAAATAAAAACATACTTCTGAACAAAACATGGGTCAATGAACAAATCATAAAGGCAATTATAAAATATTTTGAGTAGAATGAAAACCATTACATATCAGAATTTGTGGGATGCAGCTAAAGGAATGCTTACACAGAAATTCATAGATCCTGTGTGACTGGTGCAAATTTTAAAAGAAATGTATAAAATTAAACACATTAGAAAAGAAGAAAGGTCTCAGATAAAACAATGTAAACTTCCACCTTAAGAAACCAAAACAGGCTGGTACAAATGCAGTGCTGTTGATAACTAACTGTTCACAACCACTACAGATTTCTTTGTTTCTTCTTGACTCCCACTGCTTCGTTTGACTGCTCTTAAAAATAAATACATAAATAAAAAATAAGAGGAATGAAATTAATAAAGAGCAAAATTAACAAAAAAGAAAATGGAAAAGCAATTAAAACAAAACGTGGTTCTTTGAAAAGATCAGTTAAATTATCTAGCCAGTCTTAGGGGGAAAAAAGACAAAACTCAAAAAACTGGTATCAGGAATAAAAAGAAGAGGGAAGCAATCACTACAGATTCTATGGAAATTAAGAAGATAATAAATATTCTGAACAACTTTATGTCACAACATTTAATATAAAATGGGCAACTTTCCTTAAAGACAAAAACTAGCACAGTTCACTAACAAAGAAACAGATAACCTCTATCAAACGAACTGAACTTGTAGTTCAAAATCTTCCCAATAAAGCAACTTCAGACCAAGACAGCTTTACTGGTGAATCCTCCCAAACACTTAAGGTAGAAATAATGCTAATTTTACACAAACTTTTCCTTTCCGGAAAATCAAAGAGAAAATACATCCTAGCTCATTTTATTAACGAAGTATTAGCCTAACATCAAAACCACACAAAGACATGAGACAAGAAATTTATAGACTAATATCCTTCATGAACATAGACACAATAATCCTTAACAATACATTAGTAAATCCAATCCAGCAACCTAGCAAAAAGATAATACATCACAATCAAATGTGGGTTATCCCAGGAATGCAAGGTTTTCCAACATTTTGAAAATCACTATAATTTATTTCATTAACTAAAAAGGAAAACTCTGTTATCATCTCAACAGATGTACAGAGTATGACAAAAGTCAGTATCTATTCATAATGATAATTCTTAGCAAACTAAAAATGTAAGTAAATTTCCTCTATCTGATCTATACTACATGATAAAAGACCAAATGCTTTCCCCTAAGATCATGAGAAAGAGAAGGATGCCTACTCACACCACTCCTATTCAGTCTCACATTGGAAGACCTAGTCAGTGGAATTGGGCAAGAAAAAATGAAGACATACAGACTGCAAAGGGAGAAACACATTATGTGTAGACGACATGATCATCTACATAGAAAATTTTAAGGAAGGCCGGGTGCAGTGGCTCAGGCCCGTAATCCCAGCACTTTGGGAGGCTGACGCGCATGGATCATGAGGCCAGGAGTTCAAGACCAGCCTGTCGACATGGTGAAACTCCATCTCTACTAAAAATACAAAAATTAGCTGGGCACGGTGGTGTGCACCTGTAATCCCACTACTCGGGGGGCTGAGAGGCAAGAGAATTGCTTAAACTGGGACCCAAGAGGCAGAGGTTGCAGTAAGCCGAGATCATGCCACTACACTCCAGCCTGGGCTACAAAGCGAGACTCTGTTTCAAAAGGGGGGAAAAAAAAGGCCAGGCATGGTGGCTCACACCTGTAATCCCAGCACTTTGGGAGGCCAAGGAGGGAGGATCACCTGAGGTCGGGAGTTTGAGACCAGCCTGACCAAAATGGAGAAACCCTGTCTCTACTAAAAATAGCTGGGCATGGTGGCACATGACTGTAATCCCAGCTACTCGGGAGGCTGAGGCAGGAGAATCGCTTGAACCTAGGAGGTGGAGGTTGTGGTGGGCCGAGATGGCGCCATTGCACTCCAGCCTGGGCAACAAGAGCAAAACTCTGTCAAAAAAAAAGAGGAAGACAGAAAAGAAAATCCTAAGGAATCTACCAAAAGGCCCACAGAACTAATAAATGAGTTTTCACAGTATACACGGCCAATATCCCTCCCCTCCAAAAACAAACAAACAAAAAAACTGAGTTTCTATGTACTAGCAATAAACAAATATTGAAACTTTTTAGAGTACATTTAAAATAGCAGGAAAATATAAAATACTTTGGGAAAATGTATTTATTTTTTGTAAAGCCAGGATCTATGTTGCCCAGACTGGTCTTAAACTCCTGGCCTCAAGCAATCCACCTGCGTAGGACTCCCAAAGTGCTGGATTACAGGTATGAGCCACCGTGCCTGTCCGGAAAGTTTTTAATACACTGATGTGCAAAGACTATATATATATATAGAAGACTACAAAACAATGCTGAAAATAAACTTAAATGACCTAAATAAATGAAGAGTTTTACCATGTTCTTAGACTTGAAGACTCAACATTGTTAAGATGTCAATTCTCCCCCAAATTGATCTATAGACTCATCACAATGCCAATTAAAATCCCAACAGGCTTTTCTGTAGAGCCTGACAAGCTGGCTCTAAAGTTTACATAGCAATGCAAAGGATCTAATATATCGAAACCACTTTTGAAAAAGAAGAAAGTTGGCAGACATCTACGTAATTTCATGACTTACTATAAATAGCTTCAAGAATCAGGATAGTATGGTACTGGCAAAGGAACAGGTATATATGTAAAGTGGAACATAGCATCCAATAATAGTTCCATACATACAGGACCAACTGAGTTTTGACAAAGGTCCCAAAGTAATTCAATGAGATAAAACTGTCTTTTCAATAAATCGTTCTGAACAACTGGATATCAATATGCAAAAAAAGATGACTCTTAACCCTTACAACAGATAAAAGCTTCATTCAAGGTGGCTGGCTCACAGAACTAAATGTATATGCTAAAACTATTAAGACAGAAAAAAACAAACAGCAAAAAAACCCTTTTTTTTTCTTTTTGAGATGGAGTCTTGCTCTGTCACCCAGGCTGGAGTGCAGTGGTGCAATCTCGGCTCACTGCAACTTCCACCTCCTGGGTTCAAGTGATTCTCCTGCTTCAGCCTCCCAAGTAGCTAGGATTACAGGTGTGTGCCACCATCCTCGGCTAATTTTTGTAGTTTTAGTAGAGACGAGGTTTCTCCATGTTGGTCAGGCCGGTCTCAAATTCCTGACCTCGTGATCCGCCTCCCAAAGTGTTAGGATTACAGGCGTGAGCCACCGAGCCTGGCCACGGCAAAAAAATCTTTATAACCTTGAGTAGCAAAGATTTCTTACATTGAACACAAAAGCACAAAATCATTTAAAAACACAAATTGGATCTGATCAAAATATAAAACTTTTGCTCTTAGAGGACAGTGCTGTATAATGAAAATGCCAGTCACACACTGAGAGAAAATGTTTGTGAAGCCTGTCTAATAAAGGGCTTGTATTGAGATTATATAAAAATATCTCACAGCTCATTAAGACAACTCAATAAAAATGAGCAGAAGATCTGAACAGCCACTTTACCAAAGAGATACAAATGGAAAATAGGTACACGAAAAGATGCTCAACAAGTCGTTAAGAAAATGCAGATTAAAACCATAATGAAGGATAACACTACAAACCACTAGAATGGCTATAAGTAAAGACCGCCAATATCAAGCACTCGGCAAGTATGACGATCAACTGGAACTCTCATACGTGATTCTCCTGCCTCAGCCTCCTGAGTAGCTGGAATTACAGGTACCCGCCACCATGCCCAGCTAATTTTTGTATTTTTGGTAGAGATGGGGTTTCACCATGTTGGCCAGGATGGTTCCAATCTCCTGACTTCAGGTGATCCACCTGCCTCGGCCTCCCAAAGTGCTGGGATTACAGGTGTGAGCCACTGCGCCCGGCCAGCAAACTCTTTTGTTTTTTTTTTTGAGAAGGAGTCTTGCTCTATCACCTGGCTGGAGTGCCGTGGCGCCATCTCAGCTCACTGAAACCTCCGCCTCCCGGGTTAGAGGGATTCTCCTGCCTCAGCCTCCTGAGTAGCTGGGACTACAGGTGCACACCACCACACTCAGCTAATTTTTTATATTTTTGTTAGAGATGGGGTTTCTCTGTGTTAGCCAGGATGGTCTCGATCTCCTGACCTCATGATCCGCCCACCTCGGCCTCCCAAAGTGCTGGATTACAGGTGTGAGCCACCACGCCCCTAGGCCAGCAAACTTAAACAACTGGTTCAAGTTGGGACTACATGCCTTGATTAATTTGTGGGCATAATAATAACTACTGGAGAATCTGGTTTCTTAGTGTAAAATGCAACTTATGTTTTTAATAATAAGATATATGAGAATAAAGACAACAATTGCTAATGCCCATAATCAAAATGGAGTCTAAAACAGCCTTGAAAACAGAAAAATAGAAACGTAAGACTACTTGTCGAGTAGTCTTCTTTATGACAGGATGCTTGCGTTCAGGGCCCTTTAAAGAAAAAATAATTACCCCAAAGTGCCATCCCCTTACCACATCACCCACCAGACTAAAATTATTTTTGTTACTTACACATATGCAAATGTTAAAATGCAACATAACATGTCTTTTAGCCTTTATACAACTATAAAAACTCAAGGTGGTTTAAAGTGAAGTATTTTTAAAATGGTGAAATTCAGCTGGATGCAGTGGCTCATGCCTGTAATCCCAGCACTTTGGGAGGCTGAGGCAGGTGGATCATGAGGTCAGGAGATCGAGACCATCCTAACATGGTGAAACTCCGTCTCTACTAAAAATACAAACAATTAGCCGGGCGTGGTGGCGGGCGCCTGTGTTCCCAGCTACTTGGGAGGCTGAGGCAGAATGGCGTGAACCCAGGAGGCAGAGCTTGTAGTGAGTCGAGATGGCACCACTGCACTCCAGCCTGGGCGACAGAGGGAGACTCCATCTCAAAAAAAAAAAAAAAAGATGAAATTCAAATTAACAACTGTATTTTAAAGAGACAGCTGAATGATTAGCTGAAACTAAATTGTTAAGTTCAACACAGGCTTGGTCCTGACTACTATGGAGCAAGATTTTTTTTAGTAAGGCCTGTCCCCTTGCAGGACTTTGCAAAAACGTCTCAACCATCCCATTTCTCTTCCCTGTCTGAATTTCTCCGTCAGGGGGCTACTTCTGGGCCCGAGATAGAATGTTATTAAGCCAACCAACACCGTCCTCAAAGCCCGTGGCAAACAGTGTACCAAGGCACACCAGGACATAGGACTCTGGTGGCAAAGCCCATGGGCATACTGCTGACCTGCCCACAATCTAAACATGCTTCCCACTTCCCCTGGTCATGATCATATTTGGCTGGGTTCAGTGGCTCACTCCTGTAATCCCGGCACTTTGGGAGGCTGCGGCAGGCAGATCATCTGAGGTCCAGCCAGGGCAACAGAGGGAGACTGATCGAGCCCAGGAGTTTGAGATCAGCCTGAACAACATGGGAAAATCCCATCTATACTAAAAATACAAAAATTAGCCAGGCATGGTGGTGCGCACCTGTAGTCTCAGCTACACGGGAGACTGAGGCAGAAGGACTGCTTGAACACGGGAGGTGAAGGCTGCAGAGAATCGGGATTGCACCACCGCACTCCATACTGGGCGAGAGCTACTGTCTCGAAAACAGAAAAGAAAAATGAAGTCCTTTTGATATGTAAAAAAATATTTTTTTAAATTTTCAGGTTAAGATCAATCTACAAGGAGATATAGTAGATCGCAGAAGTACTAATCTGGGAGTAAATCAAGCTGGCTACACCTTACACTCTGCAATTTATGCTGCACGCCCGGACGTGAAGTGCGTTGTGCACATTCAGACCCCAGCAGGGGCTGTGGGGAATGGCTGCCCTGGTAGCATCTCAAGGTTAAAAAAAAAAAAGAATCTGTGTTCATAAAGCGATATCATCACACAGTGAAAGATAGACAAAAAAGAAACAGGCAATATCTGCAACGCATATAACCAATAAAGAGCTACTACTGAGTGTATATAAAGAAATCCCACAAGTCAGTAAGAAAAAGACAACCCAACAGAGATGTGGTTCTCAGAGTATGGTCCGAGGTCCGTTCAGATGGTCCAGCACAGCCTAGAGCCGCAGCAAGGTTAAGGCCATGCTATAAGCCTAGTTGCCAACCTGAACCTATCATTGATAATTAAGTTCTCTGACAAATTTCAGTGTTAAAGCTATAATGAAGAATTAGAAGGGAAAGCATTATTCTCCAAATACTAGAAAAAAATCTGGTTGATACCTATGTTAAATATGTATCACCAGACAGATATAAAAAAGTTGAGAACGTTTCAAGAAATCTGTGGTTAACTACTAATGGCTAGCAAAATAGGATTTTCACCCTAACCTCCTTCAGCAGGCCCACGAGTCAAAACTATTTTCAAATTAGTACCAAAATTTCCTCTGCCTTTTTCACCGTGCTGACATTCACACGGACAGGGCAAACACAATGGTGGGGAAAACAGCTAAGCGCCAATGCGAGGACAAAGACTGCAGGAGCAAAGCATGCTAGTGGCTGCTGCATTCTTCACTGCCACACGCTTCAAAGCTGTCAGGGGAGAAAAAAAGCCAGTTTCACTTAAGAATGTCCTTGATGCAGTAAAAATAATTATTTTGTATAAATCTCCACCCCCGAGCACAAGTCTTCTGACTACTCTGCGTAAGGAAGTGGGAAGTACACATGAAGCATTTCTCCAGCATGCCCCAGGAGGAGCCGGCCTCGAGGAATCTCACCGTGCACTGGGAGCTGAATGGCCCTTCACCTGTGAAACATTCAGTTTTACTTCAAAAGAGTGAATGATGGGCCAAACTATGGTTATTTGGACTTGGATATTTGTCAGATATTTTCCAAGATGAACAAAATGAGTCTGTCACTTCAAGGCAATTTGGCATTATTTGGGACCATGAGCTTTTCTCATAATCATAATTTTTCCGAGCAAGAATTAGAACTCTGGAAAACTTGCACCTGCCACTGTGGGCTTGAAAACTCAACATTTAAAGACCTTTCTGATGAGATCAGTGGTGATATTAACAAATATGATTTTTTTGTAACAAATATGATTTTTTTTAATAATGATGAAAAGTATTAATGTCAGGAAAATCTGTCTACCTTAGTAAACTAATACTTTACAAATAACCAACATGTGATGTTACAAGCCATGCATGGGCAAGATATCCATTCAGAGGACAAGACAGATGAATGGACTTTCACATAACAGTGTAGGGAAAAGCCACTAATTGGTTTTAGCTTCTACACTACGCCTAATCCTTGAGAAACTAACTTGTCATGGTTTGGTACAGCATCAAAGAAAAATATCCACGATTCTCTAAAAAAGTCAATAAAATATTTGTTCAAATACGTCAATTAGAACAACCTATCACAACAGGTTCCACACAGAAGCAGATATAAGAACCCAGCTTTGTTCTATCATTCAGACATTAAAGAGGATGTGGTGGCTCACGTCTGTAATCCCAGCACTTCGGGAGGCAGAGGTGGGTGGATCACGAGGTCAGGATTTCAAGACCAGCCTGACCAAGATGGTGAAACCCCCATCTCTACTAAAAATACAAAAATTAGCCGGGTACAGTGGCAGGCACCTGTAATCCCAGCGACATGGGAGGCTGAGGCAGGAGAATTCCTTGAACCCAGGCAGCAGAGGTTGCAGTGAGCCAAGATCATGCCACTATACTCCAGCCTGAGTGACAGAGACACCGTCTCAAAAAAAAAAAAAAAAAAAAAGAGGTTTGAAAAAAATACAAAATGCTGCCATTCTACTTACTAAACCATTCTTTTTTTTATTTTTTTGAGACAGAGTCTCACTCTGTTGCCTAGGCTAGAGTACAGTGGTGCGATCTCAGCTCACCGCAACCTCCACCTCCCTGGTTCAAGTGATTCTCCTGCTTCAGCCTCCCAAGTAGCTGGGATTACAGGCATGTGCCACCATGACTGGCTAATTTTGTACTTTTAGTAGAGACAAGGTTTTGCCATGTTGGCCAGGCTGGTCTGGAACTCCTGATCTCAGGTGATCCGTCCGTCTTGGCCTCCCAAAGTGCTGGGATTACAGGCATGAGTCGTCGTGACTTGCCCTACTTACTAAACCATTCTTGTTTTTGGAAAATAGTTTTTATTTAAAAACATGCTATTGATCTTAACATGTAATCAGTTAAGAATATAAACCACCTATGACTCAGCAATTTCTTCCATTTATAGACAACAGAATGTCATGTGTGCTCCACAATCAGCAAGATTTGGAAACAACTAAAATGCAACATGTTCATAAAGGAAGACGGCATCTAGCAACGAAAATAGAGAAACAAAATTATGACTCTCAAACACAATGCTGAGCAAAATAACACATACAGTATGATTACATTTCTGTAAAATTCAAAATACCAGAAAAACTGTACTACAATGTTTGTGGGTAGATGCTTAGGTGGTATAACTAACAAAGAAAAGTAAGAGTGAGGACTAGGAGCAGGCGGCAAGCGTGAACTTGGTGCAAGAGGGTAATGACTGGAAGGGGTTCAAGAAGGGATCTGGGTTAAGGGCAATGCTTGATTTCTGACCTGCACGGTAGCAGAAGCAACCCCACATCTATTTCTTTTTTTGAGACGGAGTCTTGCTCTGTCGCCCAGGCTGGAGTGCAGTGGCGCGACCTCTGCTCACTGCAAGCTCCGTCACCTCCCGGGTCCACACCATTCTCCTGCCTCAGCCTCCCAAGAAGCTGGGACTACAGGTGCCCGCCACCACGCCCAGCTAATTTTGTATTTTTAGTAGAGACAGGGTTTCACCGTGTTAGCCAGAATGGTCTCCACCTCCTGACCTCGTGATCCGCCCACCTCAGCCTCCCAAAGTGCTGGGATTACAGGCGTAAGCCACCGCACCTGGCAACCCCACATCTATTAACCATTACAGTAAGTGACAAGGATTGATTTCACCACTTAAGATACACACTCTCGGCTGGGCATGGTGGCTCACACCCGTAATGTCAGCACTTGGAGAGGCCAAGGCTATAGGATCGTTTGAGCACAGGAGTTCAAGACCAGCCTGGGCAACACAGTAGGGACCCATCTCTACAAAAACTTTAAAAAAATAAATAAATAATTAGCCGGGACTGCTGGCATGCAACTGTAGTCCCAGCTACTCGGGAGGCTAAGCTGGGAGAATCACTTGAGCCCAGGAAGTCGAGGCTGCAGTGAGCTGTTTTCGCACCACTGCACTCCAGCCTGGGTGACAGAGTGAGACCTTGCCATCGGAAAGGAAAGGAAATGAAAGGAACGGAACGGAACGGAAAGGAGAAAAGAAAAGAGAAAGAGAGAGAGGAAGAAAGAGAGGATGACAGGAAGAAGAAAGGAAGAAAGAAAATAAAGAAAAAAGGAAAGAAAGGAAAGAAGAAAAGAAAAGCAGACTCTCAGTTAAAACCACATAAAGTCTACCTCTATATATACTGCATGAGAACACCTAAACAGACTAACACAAAGAAGTCAAAATTAAAAGGATGTGCAGATGTGCAAAAAAAAAAAAAAGAATGGGAGGGAGCTCCCATAGCTAAACAAACAGAAAACAACACCCTTCAGGAGAAAGGCATGACCATAGATGGGTCCATGCAGTAACAGGAACGATACACGAAGACTTAATAATTTTAACCTGTATTCTACCCAGCATAGTCTTGAAACACGTAAAGCAAAAACAGAAATTTTTTAAGGAAGAAAGGAAAAAGACCCATTCATAGTAGGAGATTTTAAATATCACTCAGAAATTGACAGATTAAGCACAAAAAAGTAATGAAACCACAGAAACACAGAAGGATTTAAGAACACAATTAATGAGGTCCTGAGCCTTTCACCTAAACCCAGAGAAAACATTATTTTCCAGCACAAACTATTTTTTAAGAAGTAACTATGTATTAGAACCAGCAAATACAGCTGATTAATAAGGAATCACTATAATACAGACTATGATTTTCAACTATAACAGCGTTAAATTAAAAGTCAACATGATTAAAAGTAATTCAAGTGGCTGGGCGTGGTGGTTCACGCCTGAAATTTCAGCACGTTGGGAGGCTGAGGCAGATCACCTGAGGTCAGGAGTTTGAGACTAGCCTGGCCAACATAGTGAAACCCCGTCTCTACTAAAAATACAAAAATTAGCCAGGCGTGGTGACACACGCCTGTAATCCCAGCTGCTCGGGAGGCTGAGGCATGAGAATCACTTGAACCCAGAATACAGAGGTTGCAGTGAGCCAAGATCGTGCCACTACACTCCAGTCTGGGTAAACGAGTGAGATTCTGTCTCAAAATAATAATAATAATAATAATTCAAGAGATGTGTTTGGATACTTACACATACTTCTAAATAATTCACGGATGAAAACAGAATAATAAAAATTAGAAAATAATGAAAATCGGCCGGGTGCAGCAACTCACACCTGCAATCCCAGCACTTTGGGAGGCCGAGGCGGGTGGATCACGAGGTCAGGAGATCAAGACCATCCTGGCTAACATGGTGAAATCCCACCTCTACTAAAAATACAAAACAAATTAGCCGGGCGTGGTGGCAGGCACTTGTAGTCCCGTAGTCCCAACTACTTGGGAGGCTGAGGCAGGAGAATGGCGTGAACCCAGGAGGCGGAGCTTGCAGTGAGCTGACTTTGTGCCACTGCACTCCAGCCTGGGTGACTGAGCAAGACTCCGTCTCAAAAAAAAAAAAAAAAAAATTAGCCGGGCATGGTGGTGCATGTCTGTAATCCCAGCTACTGGGAGGCTGAGGCAGGAGAATGGCTTGAACCCAGGAGGCAAAGGTTGTGGTGAGCCGAGATCACGCCACTGCACTCCAGCCTGGGCAACAAGAGTGAAACACCAACTGCAAAAAAAAAAAAAAAAAAGCCAGGCGCCGGGGCTCACACCTTTAATCCCAACATTTTGGGAGGCCGAGGCGGGCAGATCACGAGGTCAGGAAATTGAGACAATCCTGGCTAACACGGTGAAACCCAGTGTCTATTAAGAAAAAAAATACAAAAAATTAGCTTGGCGTGGTGGCAGGCGCCTGTAGTCCCAGCTACAGGGGAGGCTGAGGCAGGAGAATGGCGTGAACCCAGAAGGCGGAGCTTGCAGTGAGCCAAGATGATGCCACTGCACTCCAGCCTGGGTGACAGAAAGAGGCTCTTCTCAAAAACAAACAAACAAAAACCAAAAAACAACAACAAAAAACACACATGACACATGGCCGGCCTCATGCACTTTGGGAGGCCAAGGTGGGTGGATCACCCAAGGTCAGGAGTTCAAGACCAGCCTGGCCAACGTGGTGAAAACCAGTCTCTACTAAAAATACAAAAATTAGCTGGGTTGGTGGCAGGTGCCTGTAATCCCACTACTCAGGAGGCTGAGGCAGGAGCATCATTTGAACCCATGAGGTGGAGGTTTCCATTAGCCAAGATCATGCAATTATACTCCAGCACGGGAGATAATAGGGAAACTTTGTCTCAAAAAAAAAAAAAAAGAACAGAAAATCTCTAGAGGAAGATTCAAGCATCTGCCAACAGTGGAGGCCTCTGGGAAGGCCCTGTTCTCTTTTGGGCCTCTAAAAAACTTTTTAATATCACATTCACCAGAGCATTAACTAATCAAATATTAATATACAGCACGTATATTAATTTTATATACATGCTATTTTATAATGCATGTATATAAAATAGCAAAAATTGCCTGGGTGCAGTGGCTCACACCTGTCAACCCAGTACTTTGGGAGGCCGAGGCGGGAGGGTCACTTGAGGTCAGGAGTTTGAAACCAGCCTGAGCAACATGGCAAAACTCTGTCTCTACTAAAAATACAAAAATTAGCTGGGCACAGTGGCGCATGCCTATAGTCCCAGCTACTCAGGAGGCTGAGGCAGAGGTTACAGTGAGCCAAGATCACGACACTGCATTCCAGCCTGGGCAACAGAGCAAGACTCTATCTTAAAAATGATAATAATAAAAAGCAGTAATTAATTAAATACACAAAGTAAAAGCATTTTAAAAGTTAAAAACTGCTTCTTTGAAAAGACAAAACTTACAGACTTTTTTTTTTTTTTTGAGATGGAGTCTCACTCTGTCACCCAGGCTGGAGTGCAGGGGCACAATCTCAGCTCACTGCAAGCTCTGCCTCCCAGGTTCACACCATTCTCCGGCCTCAGTCTCCCCAGTAGCTGGGACTACAGGCGCCCGCCACCACGCCTGGCTAATTTTTGTATTTTTGGTAGAGACGGGGTTTCACCTTGTTAGCCAGGATGGTCTCGCTGTCCTGACTTCGTGACCCACCCACCTCAGCCTCCCAAAGTGCTGGGATTACAGGCGTGAGCCACCATGCCTGGCCTATATATATTTTTTTTATATAGACAGAGTCTTGCTACATTGGCCAGGTTGGTCTTGAACTCCTGGCCTCAAGCAACCCTCCTGCTTCGGCCTCCCAAAGACTATGGTTAGAGTTGTGAGCCATTGTGCTGGGCCAAAACTGACAGACTTCTAACAAAACTAGTTTAAAAGAAAAAGAAAGCAAGCACAAATAATGAGAAATAAAAAGTCGCTGGGCATGGTGGCTCAGGCTTGTAATCCCAGCACTTTGGGAGACCAAGGTGGGCAGATCACCTGAGGTCAGGAAAGAGAACAGCCTGGCCAACATGGAGAAACCCAGTCTCTACTAAAAATACAAAAAAATTAGCTGGGCGTGGTGGTACGTGCCTGTAGTCCCAGCTACTTGGGAGGCTGAGTCACCAGAATCACTTGAATCCGGGAGGCCGAGGTTGCAGTAAGCCGAGATCGCACCACTGCACTCCAGCCTGGGTGACAGAGCGAGACTCCGTCTCAGGGGGAAAAATTTAAAAAAAAAAATAAAAAGTCAAATCTACAAATCAGGTAGGAAGTGGAAAGAGACTATTACACAAAACTTTATACCAGTAACTCTGCCAATTTTTTTTTTCTTTTTTTAAAAGAGGGTCACTATGCTGCCCAGACTGCAGTATACTGGCGCTATCATACCACACAACAGCCCAGAACTCCTGGGCTCAAGTGACCCTCCTGCCTCAGTCTCCTGTGTAGCTGGAACTACAGGCATGTGCCACATCAGCCGGCAACTCTGACAATTTCTTAGAATATAACTTACCAAAACTAACTTGAGAAGCTTTTAACCATTAAAGAAAGTGAACCACAACTTTAAAATCTATCTAGAGACACACATGGCTGTGAAGGGGAGGTGAGGCCAAAGGCAGGTCATTCATGAATGAGTAGCCCCAGAGTATTTGCATTCCATCGGTCATGGGCCAAGGCAGAGGAAAACAATAATCAAAGCAACAAAGTCTTGAAGAAGATGAAAATAGATAGGCACTTGAAAGCCCAGTGGGGGTGGGCCTTGGAGAGGAAAGAGAGGAGAAAATGCCCTCAGCTATGGGGGTTTGGAGGTGATACAGGGAGGTGCCCAATGTTAGCTTTGATTTTATCACTGAAGCATGAAGGTCAATAGCTGAGCTGAGCAAGGGGTGGGTAAACAGTGTACAGGTAGTCTAAGAAGCAAGGAAAAGAAAGGGTTCCTGCCAAGGAGTTTGGGGAGGTACTTAAGCCAGAAAAACGCACCAGATGCCTATGCATGACTTGGAGTCATGAAGTTATTAAGAGGAAGTAGTAAACTGAGGCCAGCAATTTTCTCCAGGAATATTCTGCCACATGGAGGGAAGAGATAGGGCCGGACCAGCATAACCAAAAGAAGTTCAGGGCCTTTACCTGAGAGCCATGGAAGAGCCACGGTGCCAAGTCAGGGAACTCAGGCTCCTAGAAGTGAGGTCAGGGAGACATGATCAACAGAACAGGAATGGAACCCATGGACTGATAGGGACAGATGAGGTCAAAGAACTATGGCAGGTCGGGCACAGTGGCTCACGACTGTAATCCCAGCACTTTGGGAAGCCAAGGTAGGTGGATCATTTGAGGCCAGGAGTTTGAGACCAGTCTGGCTATCATGGCGAAACCCTGTCTCTACTAAAAACACAAAAATCAGCCAGGTGTGGTGTTGCACGACTATAGTCCCAGGTACTCCGGAGGGTGAGGCATGAGTATCGCTTGAATCCAAGAGGCGGAGGTTGCAGTGAGTCAACATCACACCACTGCACTCCAGCCTGGGTAACAGAGCGAGACTGTGTCTCAAAAAAAAAGAAAAGAAAAAAGAAAAAAAAAACTAGCCAGGTGTGATGGCGCATGCCTATAGTCCCAGCTACTCGGGAGGTTGAGGCACAATAGTCTCTTGAACCTAGGAAGTGAGGCTGCAGTGAGCTGAGATCGTGCCACTGCACTCCAGCCTGGGCAACAGGCAAGACTCTGTCTCCAAAAAAAAAAAAAAAAAAAAAAAAAAAAAACTATGGCAAGAGAAGACAGTCAAGCAAGTGAGCTACAAAGACAATGATCAAGATGAAAGTTTGAAATGGAGATTTCTTAGGTTTCCAGACATGACAATGTCTAGGACATGATGCTAGGATGGGTCAGTCTTGGAAGAAGAGGTCTCCAGAGAAATCTGCAACATGCAACTGTCGGGTAGGATTTAAGAAAAATTCCCACCAATATTCTCCTACAACTGCTGATAACAGAATGCTTATCTAGGGGACAGCAATTCAGACCCACTTCCTCTCTGGATGCAGAAAGCGGAGGGAGAGTGAGCCCTGACCCTAAGGATGAGCCAGAGCAGGACAAATGATAAAATCCTATCTCTGGGCCACTGGAGAGCTGAAGTGACCAGGCTGCCGAAGGGAATTACACAACAAACTGCAGTAGCCTCTCCAGGGAGAAGGGGACACACTTATTGTTTCACCTTTGGCAGAGGAAGGAAAGTAGAAGGAGGCCATAAAAGTGGTTAGAAAAAAAACAGCTGAACTTTAAACAAATTCTGAAAGGTTGAGAGTGTCAAGTGTGGGAGTCTAACTCCTGGAAAGCCCCAAAAAAACATTCCCACTCATTCCCAGGAGACCTGCGCCCAAGCCTCCAGGCTAATCCACTAGCTGAGAGGAAGGGAACATGCCTTTCTCCTTGTCCTGGAGAAAGGCGTGTGCCACACACAGGCCAGGACCAGCACAAGACACCGGGCCGGTCAGATCCCTGCAGATACAAGGCAGAGTCTGGCTGCCACTGGACAGAGGCAGGCTCGTTGGGAAAGCTGCCCCCAAGGCCGTGAGCACAGAGCTGCCCAACAGTCAGGCTAGAGGAGGGAACTGAGAAGGTGCCACCATCGGAGAGCTTGCCAAGGAGGTAGTACAGAGAAACTCCCCTCTACAGGCCCACACAAGCACACACAGTGCTAGAGACAGCCCAGCTGAGGCCGACTGGACTGACCTGGCCTCCCAGGTGCACAACAGGAAACAACTTCAGCCTGACGCTCTCTGCACACTGTCTGGCATCTGACCAAACAGAACAAGAGAAACAGAAAGCAAGAACCAATAACATTTAAGGAAGAGATAATACCAATTCTAACAAACTCTTCCAGAAAGGAGAAGAAACAGGAACACATTCCAACTCATTTTATGAGGCCCCAAAGACCACTATAAGAGGCCTACAGACAGACAGCCTTCATGAGCACAGATGCAAAAATCATTAACATAACTTTAGCAAATCAATCCAGCAACACATAAAAAAAGGATGTCCACAGAAAGAAAAATAATGTTCATAGCAGCTTTTTTCAAAATAGCCCAAATGTGGGAGCAACACAAACATCCATCAATTAATTGGTGAATGCATAAATTGGTTTATCTGTACAATTACTCAATGAAAAAGAGAAACTATGGATGCATGCGACATTTTGGATGACTCTCAAAAGCATCATGCAAGTTACAGAAGTGTATGTGACACTCTGGAAAAAGCAAAATTGTAGGAACAAAAATGAGGTCAGGCTGGATGCAGTGGCTCACGCCTATAATCACTATGGGAGGCAGAGGCAGGCAGATCACGAGGTCAAGAGATTGAGACCATACTGGCCAACATGGTGAAACCCCGTCTGTACCAAAACTACAAAAATTAGCTAGGCGAGGTGGTGGCAGGTGCCTGTAGTCCCAGCTACTGGGGAGGCTGAGGCAGAAGAATTGCTTGAACCCAGGAGGCGAAGGTTGCAGTGAGCCAAGATTGTGCAACTGCACTCCAGCCTGGGTGACAGAGCGAGACTCTGTCTCAAAAAAAAAAAAAAATTCAGGTAGGTGGTTACCAGAGGCTAGGGTAGGGAAAGAGAAGTGACTACCAAGGGGAACAAGGGAACTTTATGGGGTGATGCAAATGCTCTGTAGCTTAACTGTGGTAGTGAACATTTTTTAAGCAAAAAAAGAGTGAATCTTAATGGAAGGTAAATTATATTATTTTTTTAAAGGCCAGCTCCAACAAAGCCGACCTACAAAGCAACAGATGGTCTGAGTCCACAAACACAGGTCAATACTACCCCTCTGCTGTTCCCAAGGTCACTGTTTCTGGTGAGGACAGAAAGGCTCATTTGACAAACTGTCCATTACCAAGACAAGCCAGGGGCTGGGAAATGAGATCCTCCCCCAACCCAGGCAAGATGAACTGCAGGGAACCATAGGCACTTCCACTGGCCTCTGAACCAGGGCAAACGGCAGAAGCCTGTTCCCAAGGGCAGAGGCAGGCTAAAATGCAAGAGCAGGGCTGAAATAGGAAGAAGAGTTGATAAAGTTTAAGGAGAAAACAAACAAACAAAAAGCACCACAAAAAGCAAAGCAAATGGTATTGGTAACAAACGAAAACCACACAAAGAAAACCATAAAAATAGCTGCCTTTGTGGAGTTTCTATTCTAATGAAGAAGAAAGCAAACCAAATGAGTAAGTAAAATTCATAGTATGTTAGAAATAAGTGCTAGTGCCAGGCACGGTGGCTCATGCCTGTAATCCCAGCACTTTGGGAGTCTGCGGTGGGTGGATCACAAGGTCAGGAGATCGAGACCATCCTGGCTAACACGGTGAAACCGCATCTCTACTAAAAATACAAAAAAAAAATTAGCCGGGCGTGGTGGTGGACCCCTGTAGTCCCAGTTACTTGTGAGGCTGAGGCAGGAGAATGGCGTGAACCTGGGAGGCGGAGCTTGCAGTGAGCCAAGATCGCGCCACTGCACTCCAGCCTGGGTGACAGAACGAGACTCCGTTTCAAAAAAAAAAAAAAGAAAGAAATAAGTGCTAGAAGAGAAGTACAGCAGGAAAGGCAGACGTGTGGGAGGGACCGAGTGAGAAAGTAATTCAGACAATGAGACCCCAAGGATAGAAACTGGCCCTGGAGATGGAGCATGCCTCCAAGGCCAGCAAAGATGGAAACCCACACCAGGCAGTGGGGACATGCTCTTCAGACTGTCACCAGGACTCCCTCAAGGCAGTTCTGCAGGAGAAAACAGAGGAGCAGGGAATGCGCATGCTTCCTGGCTGCACACAGCAAGGTATCAGAAGGAAGAGAAGAGCTCAGACAATAATTAGCCACGTGCAAGCAGAAATCAAAGGGCACAGAAGAGCCCTAGAATGTGGGGCCTCACACAGTTGCAAAAGCCAACTCCTTCCAGATCCCAAACAGTGCATGTGAAAGCCTGCCCGGAACAAGGGCCCACCAAAACGTCCATCAGGTCAAAGATGAGAGTAAGGGTGTGGTCTTCCCAGCCAAGCCTGCTGGCCTTGCTGTGGCCTCCAAGAGGCTGAAGCAGCACAAACAAGTCAAGGGGAAGGCCAGGCTTAAGAGCTGCCTCGGATAAAGAATTAACCTGCATGTCAAATTGCCGAGAACTAAACACATGAAAACTGTAATCCCTTTTCAAGAAACTGCACCACCAAAGAAATACTAAGCTCAAAGCCAAAAATCAAAGCCACAAAGCTTGACAACTGAATTATGCCCACAAGGAGGACAGGTGTCCTGCCACCTACTGCAGTGTTGGCAGGGAAGACCAGGAGGAACAGACTAGAAGGTGGTGCAGGAGGGAGTGCCCTCTGAAGCAAAAGCAAATCCATTTCTTTCACTGCCAGCTGGCCCCATAACCTGGGGTCGGGGGAGCCAACACCCTGCGCTGCCTGTGCTGGCAGCCACTCACCACTGGCTGGTCAAGGCCGCCATGCCTCTCCTCCTTCTCCACGGTCCTGCGGCAGTCCGGGCACACCCATAGCGGCAGGTGCAGCACGCTGTTGCCCTTGGGAGCCATGGAAAGGGCCAATTTGCTCGCAGTCTTAATTCCACTCTCTAAGAATGAGGAGTCTTTCCGTTCACTTCTGCACAGAAGACAATAATCCCCGGCGGGGTAGGGTGGTGTCCTATGATTCATGCCAAAACTAAAAGGAGTCTGGAAAAAAAAAAAAAAATTCTATTTTCAAAACCTCATCTATAAAGCCAATATTAAAATATATGTATGGTTGTAAAACTAAAACTAAAATGCATGTGTATGCTTATATACAGAAACATAAAATAGGAAATGTATTGAATAAAACTAAACCTAATGTTCTAGAAACTCATAATACTTCAAATAACAGTGCCATAAAGAAAATCTTAGATAGTACGAGTTAGAAAATTGTCCAATTAAGCCCTTCACCTTGACTTCTGTATTACTTTTCCACCACATGCTAGAAATTGTCAGCCTCGATTTTCAGACTGTTTACCAAAACTGGTTACCACCAACAAAGTCTGAAACCACTATTCTAGAGGCATCTGTATACCAGGGCTCAGGCCCAAGATGGCAATTCTGGCTTAAGTGTGTCTGCAGATCTAAACCATCTCTGAGGTGGGCTGTCCAAATTTCAGATTCAAGATAAACAGGGAAATGATGGCAGCTGCACATTCAAGGCCCAGCCTGCCATCCAGGCCCAGCAATAATGATGCTGAGCTCATCTCCTATCACCTGATGTAAATAAACATCTGCATTTTCAAATAGGTCCTACAATGTGGGGCAAGGGGAAGCGGCTTAGAGGTAGGAGAAAAAGGCAAGATTATTATACGTTAAAACCTCTCAAAAGATAACCACCCACTCTATCAAAAAATAAAATAAAATTAGCCTTTAAAACACAAATACAGAAAAAGAAACTGAAGGCTGGGCACAGCGGCTTACGCCTGTGATCCCAGCACTTGGGGAGGCAGAAGTGAGGTACTATTTGAGCTCAGGAGTTTGAGACCAGCCTCGGTAACACAGCAAGACTTCCCCTCTACAAAATATCCAACTATTAGCCAGGCGTAGCGGTGCACACCTGTAGTTCCAGCTACTAGGGAGGTTGAGGTGAGAGGATTGCTAAAACCCAGCAAGTCGAGGCTGCAGTGAGCTGTGATCATGCCACTGCACTCTAGCCTGGGTGAGAGGGCAAGACCCTGTGTCAAAAGAAAGGAGAGGAAAGGAAAAAGGAAAGGAGAAAGGAAAGGAAAGGAAAGGAGAATGAGAAGGAGGAGAAGGAGAAGAAGGAGAAGAAGGAGAAGAAGGAGGAGGAGGAGGAGGAGAAGGAGAAGGAGAAGGAGAAGGAGAAGGAAGGAAGATCCAGCCTGGTCAATATGGTGAAACCCTGTCTCTATTAAAAACACAAAGTTAGCCAGGCACGGTGGTGTGCACCTGTAATCCCAGCTACTCAGGAGGCTGACACAGGAGAATCGTTTGAACCAGGAAGGTGGAGGCTGCAATGAGCCGAGATCGCGCCACTGCATTCCAAACTGGATGACAGAGCAAGACTCAATTTCAAAAAAAAAAGAAAAAAGAAAAAGAAAGAAACTGAGTCTCACGCGCCTGGAAATGGGGGTAAAGTCCCAAGGTCAGCAAGAAGTGTGGGGCTGGCGGGGGGAAGACACAAGATTGTAACCCCTATCAACTCAATCCTAAGACGGGTCCTTCACACAGGGCTACCTCTGCACCTTAGGAGGAAGCCCCCTTCAACTCTGAGGAGAGGCTGGAGAGAGGCACTCCCAGGGAGCAGGGCAAAGGGAAGCCTCGCCTGGCATTCCAGAGGCAGCCAGAACCAGGGCACACAGTGAGCTGGAGGTGAGAGAACCCCCGCTGGTCTCTCCTGCCATGTGGGGTGCCCTTGCTGCAGGACATGTCAGGTGGGAACAGAGCAGACCTGGCTGAGGCTGTTCTGGCTTTTCAGTCTCCATCTCCACCCAAAAGCTTCTCCAAGGCCGGCCAGCCCCATAGCTCTTCCCACAGCCTCGAGCTGTCTCCCCATCCCGCCACCTGGTGGTATTCAAAAGGACCCAGTGTGCATGACAGATTGGCCCCTCAACAGCCACTGAGGGCCCTCATTTGGACCCCAGGCTCCATTCTTAAGACTTCCTGCTGACTGGCAGGAAGCACATATTTAAACAAGAGGCTGAATATATAAGTAAATGAAATAGTGATTGAAAGAATGAATGACACCACCAGCAAGACTCAAAAGATGTTCATATATATTCTCATGTTTCCATGACCCAGTGATCAAAACTGCTGACTCCTGTTACATTCACAGGGTTCTGAGTTTTCCCGAACCCAACTCAACAGCCATCCTGAGCTGAATGTTTGGGGCACAGGGGCAGAGAACTGGGTCCTACCTCCCCACAGTGTCCTAGGGAGCGCCAGACTACTCAAACCACTGAATACCATGAGAATCCGTGTATTTTTCCATACCAACAAATCCCAAAAACCTAAATGATGACCCAAAAAAAAAAAAAAAGCACACCGATTTACCCCCATATAAAGCCATCTCTTTTCCTCAGGTCTTAGAAAACAGCTCCCATTGCTGGCAGAACAGCCACAGCCATCAGACCTTTCTGGCCTGCTGTTAATCACAGAATGAGATGCTGGGCTCTACAGACCCAAAGGTCCCCAAGCCTGAAATCATAATGTAAGAGCCAGAAATGACTAGAGAGACTAGAGAGCACACAGCTCAGCTCCCAGACATTCAGCAGTCATCCAGGATTTACTGAGCCCACCACAGGCTCAGGGACTGGTCCAGGCACTGGGAGCACAATGGTGAAGAAAACTGTCAAAGACAAAGGCAATAAATAAGACAAATACATGAAAAATATTAACTAATTAAATACTGATAAGGAGAAAAACGTAACAGCAAAGAGGATCTGTGCCCTTTAATCTGGTGACCAGTGAGGGTCTCCTTGAGGAGACCCCTGAAGCCCACATGGCTGTACCTTGTGGGGAGCCCAGTGGCTGGCACTGGGCTGGCAAGAGCAGAAGGGGAGATGGAGGAGAGCTGAGGGCCACTCAAGTCAAGGCATGACTCTGAGGCTGCGTGCAGAGAGATGGGATGGGAGAATGGGAAGAAACGACTGTCTGCAATTTAGGAGCCAGACAGCAGCGGCTTGGAGCAGGGCTGCAGGAAGGGAAGTGGACAAGGCTGTGAAGGAGCCACCTGTGAGGTGTGAGAGGAGGAGAAGAGCCAGAGGCAAGCATGAAGCGTCAGGCGCTGGGTATTTTTTCATTCCTTCAGTTTCTCAGCTTAGTCGTGGGCCCTAGTAGAGCTGTTTGGGAAGAGTCTGGTCCTTTTAGGGCTTGTAGGCTCTGTAAGGCAGCATAGGAGCGCCTTTCCTCTTACCCACAACTGAGGCAATATCCCCCTGAGCTGCCACCCAGGGTCCTGCAGGTTGTAAGATTTTCCCACAATGGCTGGTGGGAACACACACTGCTCCTGGCCCTGTGTGAGCTCCCAGGTTTGTCCCACTCCTCACTTCCAGGATGCTAGCCCAGACGCAGAGAGCTTCCCCACATGCACGTGCTTATGCGCCCTCAACTTGGCTTGGGGAGAACCCTATGCAGAGCTCTTCCTTCACCTCTTTGCAGTTCTCTCCACTCTGGTACTCCGCCCTGCAAATTTACTTTGGCCTCCCCAAAGTCTCAACTCAGCCTTCTCAATCAAGGAGATCCTCAGCCGGGCGCGGTGGCTCAAGCCTGTAATCCCAGCACTTTGGGAGGCCAAGACGGGTGGATCATGAGGTCAGGAGATCGAGACCATCCTGGCTAAGCTGGTGAAACCCCGTCTCTACTAAAAACTACAAAAAACTAGCCGGGCGAGGTGGCGGGCGCCTATAGTCCCAGCTACTCAGGAGGCTGAGGCAGGAGAATGGCGGGAACCCAGGAGATGGAGCTTGCAGTGAGCTGAGATCCGGCCACTGCACTCCAGCCTGGGCAACAGAGCGAGACTCCGTCTCAAAAAAAAAAAAAAAAAAAAGGAAATCCTCAGGCTCAGTCTGGGCAGCTCTCCAAGTCCTAACCTTCAGACTCTCTCCAGGCAGGACGCCTGGGCAAGGCTGGGGCTTGCTGCGGTTATTCTCCTTCTCTCAGGGATCATGTCCTGCTTGCCTGTGGTCCAGTGTTGGAAAACTACTATTTGGTACATTTTGTGCTTTGTTTCATTGTTTGAGGGAGGAAGATAAATTCACTTTTAGTTACTACCTCTTGCTTGGAAGCAGAAGTCTAGTTACATTCATATTTTTAAAAATATGATGTACCAGGCTGGGCATGGTGGCTCATGCCTGTAATCCCAGCACTTTGCGAGGCCAAGGCAGGCAGATCAAGAGGTCAGGAGTTCAAGACCAGCCTGGCCAACATGGTGAAACCCCGTCTCTAGTAAAAATACAAAAAATCAGCCGGGTGTGGTTACACACCTGTAATCTCAGCTACTCAAGCTGAGGCAGGAGAATCACTTGAACCCATGAGGCGGAGGTTGCGGCAAGCAGAGATCGCACCATTGCATTCCAGCCTGGGCAACAGGGCAACACTCCGTCTCAAAAAGCAAAACAAAAACACACACATATATATATGTTTTATATATATATACACACACACACACACACACACACACACACGTATACACACACACACACACCAGAATGAACATTATACTAGTATCATCCCCCAAATCCTACGCACACATAGACGAAATAAGTAAACATATAAAGTGTGTATATATATCCATGTAAGGGACCAAAGATAACCCAGAAATTTCTGCATAGGAGACTATGGACATATGGCTAAGATGGCAGTATTGCTGAAAACACTTTGGGAACACTGCTAACAGCTGAGTTCTACATCTATGATGTATTTACCTTTTCTGAATAAACTGATTTTTCTACCACCCAGTGATTGTGGTGTGTGTGCATGGGGGTGGGAGATGTGTGTACATCATAAAAGACACTAAATCATAATAGCATTTGTTTTCTTGCTAGGCTTATATTCTAGTTTTGAAATTTGTTTCCAAAATGAAATTCCAAATTAAACATGAAAACTCAGACTTACTAAAAATACTTTACAGATAAACTTCTTATAAACATGAAGAAAAAAGGGCATTTTAGGGTTAAAAAAACAGTAAAAGCAATATCCTCTCCGGTAACGGCAGCACAACCCAGATTAGACCGCCCCACGAAGGCTAAAGCCGGAGGCACACAAAACAAAGGCCCCGTGCTGGTGACACTGCCGCCTCCTGTCGACTGGCCTTCAGGGCTGTCT
Organism: Piliocolobus tephrosceles; assembly: GCF_002776525.5. NCBI lineage: Eukaryota > Metazoa > Chordata > Mammalia > Primates > Cercopithecidae > Piliocolobus > Piliocolobus tephrosceles. Next base: position 182,110,090 of record NC_045436.1, read on the forward strand.
GCTCCCCACATGTCCTCCATCTCCTGTCAAAACCCCCTCACACTGCACCTATGACCAGAACATTCTCTGCCTTAAACCCTTCTATTGTTCCTGCTGCCTAAAAAGATCAAGTCCTCAGCAAAGGATCAAGCAGGATACACCAGGCCCTTGGTCAGTGTGTTCTTGCAAAATCACCCACTTGAAACTCCTTACAGTTCCACACTCCCACCCCATCCAACTATGTGGCTTTATCTCTTCCTTCATACTTGCTGCTTGCTTCTCTAAAACACCAATCTCCCCGCCCTTCCTTTATGAGACAACTGCGAGGCATCCCTTCAAACCCCACTAGGGTAACTTTTTTTTCTGTGAATTTTGCTCCCTACCCCTCAATCAATACATGTCACACACAGCTAATTATAACAACTCCTGTACAACTCCTACACGTTTTTTTCTTTTGAGAGGGAGTCTTGCTCTGTGACCCAGGCTGGAGTGCAGTGGCACGATTTCGGCTCAATGCAACCTCTGCCTCCCAGGTTCAAGTGATTCTCCTACCTCAGCCTACCAAGCAGATGGGATTACAGGTGCCCGCCACCACGCCTGGCTAATTTTTTGTATTTTTAGTAGAGATGGGGTTTCACCATGTTAGCCAGGATGGTCTCCATCTCCTGACCTCGTGATCCACCCACCTCAGCCTCTCAAAATGCTGGGATTACAGGTGTGAGCCACTGCGCCTGGCCAACTTCTACACTTTCTATAGACTATCATATATTCATTATACTACAAAATTATCTTTCACATATCCATCTTCCCATTAGATACTCAACATTATGAATGTCTATAATGCACCCAGCATCCGGTAGGCACCCAGTAAATGCTAAGGGAACTGAAATGACTAGTCCAAATCAATAATCCACACTTTGTCTTGTCTACCTCAACCACAATTTTCTTTCTTTTTTTTTTCTTTTTTTTTGAGACAGAGTCTCCCTCTGTCACCAGGCTAGAATGCAGTGGCGCCATCTCAGCTTACTGCAACCTCCATCTCCTGAGTTCAAGTGATCCTCCTGCCTCAGCCTCCCGAGTAGCTGGGGCTACAGGCGGGAGCCACCATGCCCAGCTAATTTTTATACCGTTAGTAGAGATGGGGTTTCACCATGTTGGCCAGGATGGTCTTGATCTCCTGACCTCGTGATCTGCCCGCCTCGGACTCCCAAAGTGCTGGGATTACAGGCGTGAGCCACCGTGCCCGGCCAATTTTCTGCATTTTATTACATGATCTTTTTTTCTTTTTTTTTTTTTTTGAGACGGAGTCTCGCTCTATTGCCCAGGCTGGAGGGTAGTGGCATGATCTCAGCTCACTGCAACCTCTGCCTCCCAGATTCAAGCAGTTCTCCTGCCTCAGCCTCCTGAGTAGCTGGGACTACACACCTGTGCCACCATGGTCAGCTAATTTTTATATTTTCAGTAGAGACGGGGTTTCACCACGTTGGTCAGGCTGGTCTCAAACTCCTGACCTCGTGATCTGCCTACCTCGGCCTCCCCAAGTGCTGGGATCACAGGCATGAGCCACCAAGACCAGCCTATACATGATATTTTATTAGCTACCTGCACTTAAGTCCAGGGAACACTGTTATGTGTAGTCACTAAAATATCTGTGCCCTTTTCCCTTTCTTTCCTGAACTCAGCTTTCCTAAAGCATATGGAGGTTCTTTGAGCAAAATGCATTGCCTGGAGAGCAATTACTAACATTAATACTTAAACCTCCTTCTCAGTGGTTACAAAGAGATTGGTAACAATCATATAATGAGTTAGGCACAAAATTACCTTAAGTATGTAAGGCTCTGTGATAATTTCTGTAATCTTACAGAGTAAATACTCAGCAATTTATAATTTCAAGGCTGTTCCATATGGAAACTCAATAAAATTCAACAAACAGTATTGATTCTACATTATTACAGCAATCTTTTAAATAGCTAATGTAACAGTTTTCCTTTAGGACTTACTTTTTTTAAGAATGAACTCTGGCCGGGTGCAGTAGCTCAAGCCTGTAATCCCAGCACTTTGGGAGGCCGAGAAGGGCAGATCACGAGGTCAGGAGATCGAGATCATCCTGGCTAACACGGTGAAACCCCGTCTCTACTAAAAACTACAAAAAACTAGGCAGGCGAGGTGGCGGGCGCCTGTAGTCCCAGCTACTCGGGAGGCTGAGGCAGGAGAATGGCGTAAACCGGTGGAGCTTGCAGTGAGCTGAGATCCGGCCACTGCACTCCAGCCCGGGCGACAGAGCAAGACTCCGCCTCAAAAAAAAAAAAAAAAAAAAGAATGAACTCTGAAGGATTTACTTTTAATTTCAGTTTACATATTATTAAAAAAACAGAAAAATTTAATGAAAACTGCAACTGTTTCTAATGATTGCCCCTGAATTGCCCTGTTAAATGGCCAGTGGTTCCATAGATGTAAATAAGATGGTTTTAAGGCATTAATGAAGGCATAGTGGTATTTGTTGGAACTATAGTTACACAAAATGTTTTTCTCCATGTATGTTACTAATGTGGTTTTTCCTATACAAATGTGGTTGCTATGTTCTAAGTCTATTAAACAACATAATTACTATTTGTTTTGATGCTACTTATCCAAAAGAAAACAAATGTCTGAGCCAGCCTCAGAACACGTCTGGATGCCAGGACAAGTTTTGTATCCCTGCTCTGTCATGGGACAGCACAACAAGTACCTACAAAATACTTCCAGTCTCTACATTCAAGCTCCACACAGCAAAAGAGCAAAACAGCTTGAATTTATTAACAGCAGCAGACTTACATGTATTTCCAACATACTGTTCTTCGCCAATCTTTAAAGTAAAATTAATCTACTAAGGTCAAATAAAAAGTTGGTATAAAAGGGCTAACTTCTCACACTGCAGTTTGTATCCCCTTCAATCTCTGAAGGTTCCTGAAAAATCAAAGTAACCAGTCATTTTGCGTAAGGTATTAACAGTCTTTACAGCAATACCCAGAAATGACCAGAGGGAAAAATAAAACTACTTAAATAAAAAATGGCTGAAAATGGCTTTTATTCAGAGACAATAAATGGAATAGGTAGGTAGCATCTGAAAATTAACTGACCTGAAGCAATTCCAAAGTAGTCATTTGCACACCTGACAAGCCCCAAGTCACCCACACCTCTGTGATGGGACCTTGTCCATCACCATCACCTGAGCTCCCCCAGCAGCCAAGGACAGCCAAACCAGAGGCTAGCCAGTGACCTAAAACAGTGGGGCCCACAGGCAATACTTGCTTTTTTATAGAATCCTCTCCTTCCCGTAATACAATGTTGATAAAGCTAAGTCACTAAGCTGACGACTAAAAATTTTATGGTCCCTATAATTCAAAAGATGAGGAGATGACTTAAGGTAAGGAGGCACCGGAACTTTCATGGCAGGACACAAGGAAAGGGGCAAGGTCCCTGAGCCTAACGAGGGAACTTGAGAGGAAGGGGAGCTGTGGAGTAGATGTGGGGATCTCGAGCTTGGTCAGTGCAGAGCAGGGTGCCCAGTAGGCAAGAACAGGGACATGGCACTCCGTGCTGAGGAGTATGAAGGAAGATGGGTATTCACAGACTGCTGAGGGTGGTGTGAGCGCCAGCAATCTTCTGGAAAAGCACTTGGCAGTAGTTTTCACAGCTCCCACACATCCACAGATCTGTGCCTGTGCCCTCCTTTCCAATGTCCTCCAACCACCTCTTCACAACCACGTGCACCAGACCCCACCCTGTCGCCACTTGAGGACCACCCCATTGATTCCGTCCTCTTCTCATATCATCAGTTTCTCTTTCTTTCCTGCATCACTTCCATTAGGATGCAAACATGCTGTGTCTCCCATTCTGAAGAAACACAATGATCTCCTCTCAGTGGCACTTCTGCCCCAGTTTCTCACTGCCTATCTTTTCCTTTCTCTAGCGAACTCCTTCAGAGTTGTCCACCCCAGTTCTTTCTTTTTAAACTTTTTTTCTTTTTCTTTTATTTACATATTTTGAGACAGGGTCACTCTGTTGCCCAGGCTGAACTGCAGTAGCACGATCTTGGCTCACTGCAACCTCCACCTCCCAGGCTATCAAGTGATCCACCTGCCTCAGTCTCCCAAGTAGCTGGAACTACAGGCATGCACCACCACGCCCAGCTAATTTGTGTATTTTTAGTAGAGACGATGTTTTGCTAGGTCGCCCAGGCCAGTCTCGAACTTCTGGGCTCAAGCGATCCTTTCACCGCAGACTCCTGAGTAGCTGAGACCACAGGCATGTGCTATCACACCCAATGCTGGAGGTGGGCCTAACGGGAAGCAGGGCAGATCCCTCACGAATGGCTTGAAGCTGTCTTTGCAGCAGCACTGAGTGAGTTCTCATTCTATTAGTTCCCCGAGAGGTAGCTGTTAAAAAGAGCCTGGCACCTCCTTCCCCAACTCTCTTGCTTTTTCTCTCATCATGTCATCTGGACACACTGGGTCCTCTTCACCTTGTGTCATAAGTGGAAAAAACCTGAGGCTCCCACCAGATGCAAATGTGGCACCATGCTTCTTATACAACTTGCAGAACCAGGAGCAAAATTATCCCGCCTCAGGTATTCCTTATAGCAACACAAACGGACTAAGACATAGAAGTTTAATTTCACATAAAGCATATGAAATTATAAAGGGCCAAGAATAGCCAAAACACTCATGAAGAACAATAGAGTGACCATTAAGGCTTATTAAAAAGCTATACTAGGCTGAGCATGGTGGCTCCCTCCTGTAATCCCAGCACTTTGAGAGGCTTGGGTGAGAGGGCTGCTTGAGCCCAGGAGTTCAAGATCACCTGGGCAACAGAGATCCTGTTTCTACAAAACATTTAAAAATAGGCCAGGCATAGTGGCATGCACCTATAGTCCCAGCCACTCAGAAGGCTGAGGTGGGAAGATTGCTTGAGCTCAGGAGGTTCAGGCTACAATGAGCCATCCTCCTGCCACTGCATTCCAGCCTGGGCAACAGAGCAAGACCGTGTTCTCAACAATAAAAAATGCTACAGTATTTCAGAGAATGCAGTACTGGCCACCCAAGGACAGAAAAGCAGGCAAAGGGGCCGGGCATGGTGGCTCACGCCTGTAATCCCAGCACTTTGGGAGGCCGAGGCGGGTGGTTCACGAGGTCAGGAGATGGAGACCATCCTGGCTAACACGGTGAAACCCCATCTCTACTAAAAATACGAAAAAATCAGCCGGGCGTGGTGGCGGGCACCTGTAGTCCCAGCTACTAGGGAGGCTGAGGAAGGACAATGGCATGAACCTGGGAGGCGGAGCTTGTAGTGAGTTGAAATCATGCCACTGCACTCCAGCCTGGGCGACACAGCGAGACTCTGTCGGAGGAAAGAAAGAAAGAAAGAAAGAGAGAAAGAGAGAGAGAGAGAGCGAGAAAGCGAGAAAGCGAGCAAGCGAGCAAGCAAGAAAGCAAGCAAGAAAGCAGGATGGAAGGAAGGAAGGAAGGAAGGAAGGAAAGAAAAGAAAAGAAAAGAAAAGAAAAGAAAAGAAAAGAAAG
>NC_045436.1:182115726-182148791 GCF_002776525.5 Piliocolobus tephrosceles
GAAAGAAAGAAAGAAAGAAAGAAAGAAAGAAAGAAAGAAAGAAAGAAAGAAAGAAAGAAAGAAAAATAGACAAAGGAACAATATAGAATCAAGATATGATACACAGACACTAAATTTATAACCAAGATGGCATTCTACAATACTATGGGAAGAATGGCCTTTTAAAGTTAACACAGAACAACTAGATACCCAAATCAGGGGAAAAAATGAAATTGGGCCCCTATCTCACACCATACACAAAAATAAATTCCGTAATTATAGACCTAAATGTGAAAGATGATGGATAATATCCTCATGACCCTGGGTAAAGGAAAACATTTTCAAGACAGACACCAAAAGCACTAAAGCATAAAGGAAAAGATCAACAGATTCAACTATATACATATAGTTTTTTGAGACAGAGTTTCGCTCATTGCCCAGGCTGGAGTGCAATGGCATGATCTCAGTTCACTGCAACCTCTGCCTCCCGGGTTCAAGTGATTCTCCTGCCTCAGATTCCAGAGTAGCTAGGATTATAGGCATGCACCACCACACCTGGCTAATTTTGTATTTTTAGTAGAGATGGGGTTTCTCCATGTTGATCAGGCTGGTCATGAACTCCCGACCTCAAGTGATCCGCCTGCTTCAGCCTCCCAAAGTGCTGGGATTACAGGCATGAGCCACTGCGCCCAGCCCAGATTCAACTATTTAAAAATCATTTATTTTGGCCGGGCACGGTGGCTCAAGCCTGTAATCCCAGCACTTTGGGAGGCCGAGACAGTCGGATCACAAGGTCAGGAGATGAGATCGAGACCATCCTGGCTAACCCAGTGAAACTCCGTCTCTACTTAAAAAATACAAAAAACTAGCCAGGCGAGGCGGCGGGCGCCTATAGTCCCAGCTACTCGGGAGGCTGAGGCAGGAGAATGGCGTGAACCCGAAAGGCGGAGCTTACAGTGAGCTGAGATCCAGCCACTGCACTCCAATTTGGGTGACAGAGCGAGACTCCGTCTCAAAAAAAAAAAAATCATTTATTTTTAGGGATGCAGTCTCGCTCTGTCACCCAGGCTGGTGTGTAGTAGCACAATCTTGGCTCACTGCAACCTCCACCTCCCAGGTTCAAGCAATTCTCCCTGCCTCAGCCTCCCCAGCATCTGGGACTACAGGTGAACACCACCATGCCCAGCTAATTTCTGTTTTTTTAGTAGAGATGGAGTTTCGCCATGTTGGCCAGGCTGGTCTTGAATTCCTGACCTCAGGTGATCCGCCCACTTCAGCCTCCCAAAGGGCTAGGATTACAGGTGTGAACCGCCATACCCAGCCTAAAATTTAAAACTTCTATTAGATAAACATTAAGAAAATGAAAAAAAATGACCAAAAAAACGTGAAAAATGAGAAAAATAGGAAAAAAATTACACAACTTGGTTGAAAAAATTGGGCAAAAGACTTGAACAGGTTCTTCACAACAGATGACCCAAATGGTCTACAGACATAAAACACATGAAAAGATGATGTTACATATCATAGATAAATTAAATCATAGTACCACCATTTACCCACCAAAGAGGCTGAAATAAAAATTAAGACAAAAACCATGCTCAACCAAAAACATGAAACAATGGGAACTCTCAAGCACTGCTGGGAGAGTGAAAATAGGTATAACCACTTTGGGAAATAGGCATTACATGAAGATTGACCCAGTAATTCCTTTTCTGGATATCTACCTTTCCTCATAAGTCCTGTATGCACCAAAATACGTATACAAGAGTATTCATGCCAGTCCCAAACTAGAAATAACCCATAAACTGTAGAATGAATGGTCATCTCAACAGTGAAATACTACATAAGAATTAAAATGGATAAACCATAGCTAAGTTCAAAACAAATCAATCTTTCAAACATTGTTGGGTGAGACAAGTTGTATACCCTAGATTATTCAGTATGGATGCTTCCATCTATATAAGGTACAAAAACAGGCAAAACTATAGTGCTGAGATGTTTAGTTTTTTCCCTTTCCCTTTCCTTTAGACAGAGTCTTGCTCTGTCACCAGGCTGGAGTGCAGTGGCACGGTCTCGGCTCACGGCAACCTCCGCCGCCCGGGTTGAAGCGATTCTCCTGCCTCAGCCTCCTGAGTAGCTGGGACTATAGGCACGCACCACCACACCCAGCTAATTTTTGTATTTTCAGTAGAGATGGGGTTTCACTATGTTGGCCAGGATGGTCTAGATTTCTTGACCTCATGATCCACCCACCTCAGTCTCCCAAAGTGCTGGGATTACAGGTGTGAGCCACCGCGCCCTGCTGTTTAGTGTTTAACGAAAGGAAAAGAAAGGAAACTGTAATCGAGTAGTAGCCTTTAGTGGGCTTTTGGAGTCCTGGTAATGTTCTATTTCCTCATCTGAATGGTGCTTATACCAGGGGTCAAATTAATTTACAAACCTGTACATTACTTTTATGCATTTTTATAGTATATAACAGTAACAGTAAGAAATATTCTTTAGAAATGGGGTCTTTTTTTTTGAGACGGAGTCTCACTCTGTCGCCCAGGCTGGAGTGCCGTGGCACAATCTTCACTCACTGCACCCTCTGCCTTCCAGGTTCAAGCAATTCTCCTGCTTCAGCCTCCTGAGTAACTGGGATTACAGGTGCGAGCCACCACGCATGGCTAATTTTTTAAAGAAATGTTCTTTAAAGAAATACATTTTGGACAAATGAACAAGGTGATTCCATAGGGAGAGCTCTCTCAATAAATTATACACAACTGGATATGAATATGGAGGGGGGGACACCTCCAACTTCACCTCACACCATACCCAAAATTAACTTGAAATAGATCACAAACCTATACATACATAACAGCTAAAATTACAAAACCTCTAGAAGAAAACAAAGGAGAAAGTTTTCCCAGTCTTGGAGTAGACAAAGATCTCTTGAGACCCCAAAAGCACTAATCATTAAAAAAAATTGGTAAACTGGACTTACACCAAAAAACTTCTGTTCCTCAAGACATGGCTGCTTCTGGCTTCCGCACTAGGATGAAGAGAGCTGGGAGAGCATACTGCTCACCCTTACAGTGCGAAACAGCCAGACTAACTTCATATCCATGACTGTTTCTGAACCTGCTGAGGTTACAGAACAAACACTGGCCCATAATCTCAAGTGCCTTCAGGGAAAGAAAACACATCCACTCACCTGGGGTAGACACAATCAGACACCAGTAAGAAGAGTTCGGCAAGAATAAAAGACAATTGCAAAAGGCTGAGTACAGGCTGTCAAGACAATTTCGGGCAGCTGCAGAAACTGGGAGCACCTGCACTACTTCACAGGCTCTTTCTCTGTGGCACTCATGAGGCAATCACTGAAAAGATCTGAAAGAGCCCTAAGAAGCACAGACAGTAGTGCAGAATGCAGGGAGGGGACTAGGAGCCAGGAAGGAGGGGCAAGCAATTCCACTCAAATCCTTCCTCTCGGCCGGGCGCGGTGGCTCACGCCTGTAATCCCAGCACTTTGGGAGGCCGAGGCGCGCGGATCACAAGGTCAGGAGATCAAGACCACGGTGAAACCCCGTCTCTACTAAAAATACAAAAAATTAGCCGGGCGCGGTGGCGGGGGCCTGTAGTCCCAGCTACTTAGGAGGCTGAGGCAGGAGAATGGCGTGAACCCGGGAGGCGGAGCTTGCAGTGAGCCGAGACTGCGCCACTGCACCCCAGCCTGGGCGACAGAGCGAGACTCTGTCTCAAAAAAAAAACAAAAAACAAAAAACAAATCCTTCCTCTCAATCTCCACTCAGAAACAAAAGTCCTAATTTGTAGGGGGCCGGGGCGGGGGGAAAGGCTTTGGTGAACACTTACTGTGACTGGGGGAAGGGGAGACGGAGAGGAGGGACCTAGTTCTGCAAAAGGGGCAAGATTACACACCCAGTCAGGGAAAAGGCGGAGCTGAGACAGCTGCACCTCTGAAGTCCAGGGTTACTAGACATGTCTAAAACTGAGGCTCGGCCAGGCGCAGTGGCTCATGCCTATAATTGCAGCACTTGGGAAGGCTGAGGCGGGCAAATTACCTGAGGTCAGGAGTTTGGCACCAGCTTGGCCAACATGCTGAAATACAGACAGGGTTCTGTCTCTACTAAAAATACAAAAATTGGCTGGGCATGGTGGCAGGTGCCTGTAGCTACTTTGGAGGCTGAGGCAGAAGAATCGCTTGAAGCCGGGAGGTGGAGGTTGCAGTGAGCTGAGATTGCGCCACCGCACTCCAGCCTGGGAGACAAGAGCAAAACTCCATCTCAAACAACAACAACAACAACAACAACAACAAACTGAGCCTTAACCAGAAAAGGAGGCAGCACCCCACTACCACTACACACTTCCAAGTCAAAAAGCTTCAAACAACAGCCAACAGCAGAATACAAGCTGGGAGAAGAATATGCAAAGAAACCGCCTGTGAAATAAAAGAAAGAAAGAAGACTTAAAACAGAATTTCAAACACTGCCATGGTAAAACACTCCTCAACCTAGATCCAAGCCGCCTCTACAAAAATTCAAAGCCTGTGCTGCATAACACACATCAAATAATAAACTGAGGCCAACTCTAAACAGAGCAGAAGACATAATGGTTGAGAATTTTCCAAAATTAATGACAAACACCAAACCACAGATCCAAGCAGCACAGAGAAAGTTAAAAAAAACAAACACCTGGTCCTATCACTTCCTCACTTCTCAAAACAAAAGACAACTGGATACACAACTAATTAAGACAAAAGTCATGCTCAACCAAGAATACCAAAATAAGAAAGAAAGAAAGAGAGAGGAGGGAGGGAGAAGGAGGCAGAAGGAAGGAAGGAAACAAACACTGATCAAGTACAACAGGGCTCGTGCCTGTAATCCCAGCACTTGTTGGGGTGAGAGGATTGCTTGAACCCAGGAGTTCGGGAGCAGCCTGGGCAACATAGCAAGACCTCATCTCTACAAAAAAGTTTTAAAAATTAGACCACACTTGTGGTCTCAGCTACTCGGGAGCCTGAGGTGGAGAAATGCTCAAGCATGGGAAGTCGAAGCTGCAGTGAGCTGTGATCATGTCACTGCATTCCAGCCTGGGCAACAGAGCAAGACCTTGTCTTGAAAAGAATGGGGGCCGGGGGAAGAGAGGAGAGATTGAAAGCAGCTAGGGATAAAAGAAACATTACACATGGAAGAACAAAAACAATTACAGCAGGATTCTTGTGAGAAACCATAAAAACCAGAAGAGAGTAATTTTTCTAAAATCTTGGGGAAAAAAATAGCTTTTAACTGTGACTTCTATACCCAGCAAAGGGATCTTTTAAAAGTAAAGGAAAAGGGCTAGGCGCGGTGGCTCATGCCTGTAATCCCAGCACTTTGGGAGGCCAAGGCAGGCAGATCACGAGGTCAGGAGATCGAGACTATCCTGGCTAACATGGTGAAACCCCGTCTCTACTAAAAATACAAAAAATTAGCCGTGCGTGGTGGTGGGCACCTATAGTCCCAGCTACTCGGGAGCCTGAGGCAGGAGAATGGTGTGAACTCAGGAGGCAGAGCTTGAAGTGAGCCGAGATCGCACCACTGCACTCCAGCCTGAGTTGGAGCAAGACGGAGAGACTCCATCTCAAAAAATATAAATAAATAAATAAATAAATAAATAAATAAATAAATGGAGAAAGACAGACTTTCTCAAACAAAAACAGGAAATTTATTGCCAGCATACCTAACCCACGTAAAACGTTGAAGTATTTCAGAAGCTGGGCATGGTGGCTCACGCCTGTAATCTCAGCACTTTGAGAGGCCGAGGCAGGCGGACTGCCTGAGCTCAGGAGTCGAGACCAGCCTGGCAACACGGTGAAACCCCATCTCTACTAAAATACAAAAAATTAGCCGGGCGTGGTGGCATGCGCCTATAATCCCAGCTACTCGGGAGGCTGAGGCAGGAGAATTGCTTGGACCTGGGAGGCAGAGGTTGCAGTGAGCCAAGATTGTGCCACTGCAGTCCAGCCTGGGTTACAGAGCGAGACTCCGTCTCCAAAAAAAGAAAGAAAATATTTCAGAAAGAGAGAATATGGTATCAGACCAAAACCTAGATCTACAAAAGAAATGGCAATTCCAAAAATGGAATAAAATAAATCAGTGGTTTTTCTTTTTTTTTTTTTGAGACGGAGTCTTGCTCTGTCGCCCAGACGATCTTGGCTCACTGCAACCTCCGCCTCCCGGGTTCACGCCATTCTCCTGCCTCAGCCTCCTGAGAGTAGCTGGGACTACAGGCGCCCACCACCTCGCCCGGCTAAGTTTTTTTTATTTTTAGTAGAGACGGGGTTTCAACGTGTTAGGCAGGATGGTCTCGATCTCCTGACCTTGTGATTTGCCCGCCTCGGCCTCCCAAAGTGCTGGGATTACAGGCGTGAGCCACCGCGCCCGGCCAAATCAGTGGGTTTTAAAAAAATTTATAAAGAACAGAGGTTTATTTGGCTCACAGTTCTGTGGATTATACAAGCATGACACCAGCCATCTGCTCAGCTTCCAGTGAGGCCGCAGGAAGCTTTTACTCATGGCAAAAGGCAAAGGAGGAACAAATGTATCATATGGCAAGAGAGTGAGGAGCCAGAGACAGAACGGGGAGGCCCCAGACTCTTTTTAACAACCAGATTTCAAGTGAACTAACAAAGCAAGAACTCATTCATTACCATGGGGAGGGCATTCATGAAGACCCACCTCCATGATCCAACACTTTCCAGCAGACCCTAGCTCCAAAATGGGGGGGATGTGTCATTTTATTTTTTTAAGTTTGGGGGTACATGTGCAGCATGTACAGGTTACACAGGTAAACATGTATCACAGGCGTTTGTTTTACCGATTATTTCTTCACCCAGGTAGTAAGCCTAGCAGCCATCAGTTGTTATTTTTCCTGATCCTCTCCCTCCTCCCACCCTCCACCCTTTGATAGGCCACACAGTGTGTGTTGTTCCCCTCTATGTGTCCATGTGTTCTCATCAGCTAGAAGTGAGAATATGCAGTATCTGGTTTTCCGTTCCCGTGTTAGTTTGTTAAGGATAATGGCCTCTAGCTCCATCCAAGTCCCTCAAAAGAACAGGATCCCATTCTTTTATATGGCTGCATAGTACTCCATGGTGTATATGTACCATGTTTTCTTTATCCAATCTATCTATAATTGATGGGCATTTGAGTTGATTCCATGTCTTTGCTATTGTGAACAGTGCTGCAATGAACATGTGCATGCATGTGTCTTTGTAACACAACAATTTATATTCCTTTGGGTATATACCCAATAATGGGATTACTGGGTTGAATGGTATTTCTGACTTTAGGTCTTTGTGGAATTGCCATACCATCTTCCACAATGGTTAATTTATACTCCCACCAACAATGTATAAGCGTTCCTTTTTCTCTACAACCTCACCACCATCTGTTATTTTTTAACTTTTTAGTAACAGTCATTCTCACTGCTGAAAAATCAGTGTTTTCACTTTTTTTGTTGTTGTTGTTTTGGTTTTGTTTTTGAGACAGGTCCTCACTCTGTCACCTAGGCTGGAGTACAGTGGCATGATCACTGGTCTCTGCTGCTGTAACCTCCCAAGCTTAAGCAATCCTTCCACTTCAGCCTCCCAACTGGGACCACAGGCAAGTGTCATCATGCCTGGCTAATATTTTTTATTTTTTGTAGAGAAAGGACCTTGTTATGTTGCCCAGGTTGGTCTCCAACACCTGGGCCTAAGTGATCCTCCTGCCTCAGCCTCCCAAAGTGCTGGGATTACAGGCGTGAGCCACCATGCCCAGCCAGCTTTATTTTTAATTGCGCTTTTAGTGCAATTAAAGATTGATTTTCAAATACAAAAATAGCAATGTACTATGTGTTTATAGCATATGTAGAAGCAAAATGTGTAACATCAATAGCACAAAGGATGAAGGGAGGAATTGGCAATATACTGTACAAGGTTCTTGTACTACTGTGAAGTGGTATATGACAGCATTTTTTTTTTTTTTTGAGGCAGAGTCTCACTCCATCACCCAGGCTGGAGTGCAGAGGTACGATCTCAGCTCACTGCAATCTCCACCTCTCAGGTTCAAGCAGTTATCATGCCTCAGCCTTCCAAGTAACCAGGATTACAGTCGTGTACCACTACACCTGGCAAATTTTTTTGTATTTTTAGTAGAGACGGGGTTTCACCTGTTGGTCAGGCTGGTCTCGAACTCCTGATCTCACATGATCCACCCATCTCAGCCTCCCAAAGTGCTGGGATTACAGGCATGAGCCACCGCGCCCAGTCATGATATCATCTGAAGGTACACTCTGGATTAATTTAAAACGTATACTGCTGGCCAGGCGTAGTGGTGATTCATACTTGTAATCCCAGAACTTTGGGAGGCTGAGATGGGAGGACTGCTTGAAGCCAGGAGTTCAAGACCAGTCTGGGCAACAAAAGCAAGACCTCCACCTCATTTACTGTGATCACACCACTGCATTCCAGCCTGGGTTACAGAGCGAGACCCTGCCTCAACAAAAATAAAGTGACACTGTGTGCCTGCATTCCCTTCTACTTCCTCTGCCTCTGACACCCCTGAGATGGCCAGACCAGCCTCTCCCCTTCCTCTTCCTCCTCCTCGACCTAGTCAATGTAAAGAGAATGAGGACGAAGACCTTTATCATGATCCACTTCCGCTTAATAAACAGTAAACATTTTATTTTCTCTAACTTACTTTATTGTAGGAATACGGTAGCTAATCCCTGTAAGAAACAAAGTATCTGTTCATCGAATGTTTACAGCATTGGTAAGGCTTCTGGTCAACAGTAGGCTATTGGTAGTTAAGGTTTTGGAGAGTTGAAAGGTATAAGCAAATTTTTGACAGCACAAGAGGGTCAGCATCCCTAACCCCTGCTTTGTTCAAGGGTCAACTGTCCTTAAAACAGACAGTATAAGAATGACTGAAGACAACTCACTGTTTACCCTTAAGCAAGAATTAACCCCTCCAAGCCTCAGTTCCTTTTTTGTAAATGGAGGATTGACGGGGAAAAAAAAAAACCTACTCAGAAGGTTGCCATAGAATCAAATGAGATACGGTAAATCAAGTGCTTGATACAGAGTCTAGCACACAATAATCATTAGTGAAAATGGCAGTTATTTATTATCATTAAAATGATGAAATTTCGGCCGGGTGCGGTGGCTCAAGCCTGTAATCCCAGCACTTTGGGAGGCCGAGACGGAGGGATCACGAGGTCAGGAGATCGAGACCATCCTGGCTAACACGGTGAAACCCCGTCTCTACTAAAAAATACAAAAACCTAGCCGGGCGAGGTGGTGGGCGCCTGTAGTCCACTCGGGAGGCTACTCGGGAGGCTGAGGCAGGAGAATGGCGTAAACCTGGAAGGCGGAGCTTGCAGTGAGCTGAGATCCGGCCACTGCACTCCAGCCTGGGCCACAGAGCGAGACTCCATCTCAAAAAAAAAAAAAAGATGAAATTTCAAACACAAGCAAAATAAAGCAGGAAAATGCAAAAAAAAAAAAAAAGCATGGGTAGCAAATTAAAACCAGAAAAATATTGTAAGTAACAGATTACTTTACTAGGAATGGGCAGGGTGGCATGCACCTGTGGTCTCAGCTACTCAAGGAGGCTGAGGTGGGACAATTGCTTAAGCCTGGAAGTAAAGGCTGCAGTGAGCTTAACTGCACCACTGGGTGATAGAGCAAGACCCTGTCTCAAAAACAAACCAACAAAAAACAGAAGAAATAAATCTACAATTATAGTCCTAACAATATTTAGTACCTGAAGAGAGGGATAGGGGATAGTCATTATATTCCCAGTAGCTACCACAGTAATCAGTACATAATAATGTGCTAATGGAAGTTTGTTGAATGAACAGATTCAGAAAAACAACAAAACTGAGAACATTATCCAGTATAACAAAACTTTAGATGTCTGGCCAATGCTGTACTTAAAGTTCATAGCTCTAATTGCTAGTATTATTTTGAACAGCTCAAGACTAGCAATCAATTCAGAAATGCCCTAAAGAGGATGGGAATGAGTTGTCACTAAATTTTTTTTTCTTTTTCTTTTTTTTTTTTGGTGACAGAGTTTCGCTCTGTCACCCCGGCTGGAGTGCAGTGGTGCGATCTCCGCTCACTGCAAGCTCCGCCTCCCGGGTTTACGCCATTCTCCTGCCTCAGCCTCCCAAGCAGCTGGGACCACAGGCGCCCGCCAGTTGTTACTAAATATTAGAACAGAAGTTAATGAATCAGAGGTCAGGTGTGGTGGCTGACGCCTTTAATCTCAGCACTTCAGGAGGCTGAGGCAGGTGGATCACTTGAGGTCAGGAGTTCAAGACCAGCCTGGCCAACACGGCAAAACCCCATCTCTATTAAAAATAAAAAAATTAGCCAGGTGTGGTGGCAGGTGCCTGTAATTCCAGCTACTCAGGAGGCTGAGACAGTAGAATCACTTGAACCCAGGAGGTGGAGGTTGCAGTGAGCTGAGATCATGCCAGTGCACTCCAGCTTCAGTGACAGAGTGAGATTCCGTCTCCAAAAAAAAAAAAAACACTTTTAATTGAGTGAACGGATTGTCAAAATTTATTCAGCAAGAAACATTAAACCTAGACCGATGACCACAAAGAATTTCAGGTCTAGAAAGTTTAATGGGTCTTCTAAGGAACACAATAATCCCAAGCACTAACAATGTGTTTTTACTTCATGGAGTTGAAAATTAAAAGGTTTAACACCAAAAATATCTTGTAAGGTATATGTCACCTGGGCGACACAGCCAGGCTTCCTCTCAAAAAAGGAAAAAAAGTAGTAATAACAGTAACTACCTGGAATAAATATTACATGGACCCCATAGCGGTGGCTCAAGCCTGTAATCCCAGCACTTTGGGAGGCCGAGACGGGTGGATCACGAGGTCAGGAGTTCGAGACCATCCTGGCTAAAATGGTGAAACCCCGTCTCTACTTAAAAAAAATACAAAAAACTAGCCGGGCGAGGTGGCGGGAGCCTGTAGTCCCAGCTACTCAGGAGGCTGAGGAAGGAGAATGGCGTAAACCCGGGAGGTGGAGCTTGCAGTGAGCTGAGATCCAGCCACTGCACTCCAGCCTGGGCGACAGAGCAAGACTCCGTCTCAAAAAAAAAAAAAAAAATTCTCAAAGAAGTTCAGGTGTTTTAGTCCTCGTGTCAACTAAAACCTTAGATAATGTAACTTTAAGATGAACACCTATAAGAAAACCAAGCAACCAAATGAAAATCTCAAGATGCTTTGTGAATGTTACAGTAATTACTGGCTCTAAACTACAAAGACTGGTCAGAGAATGGGCACATCACTATTCCTGCTGCCTCTGTATCTGCTACAGTATCTCCGTGAGCCCCTTCAGCCCAAAGCGCTGAACAAGGCAAAGGCCTTTGCCTATTACCACAGCATAAAACTGGGGTAACAACAGCACCTACTACTACAAATTACTTTGAGGACTAGAAGCACACACATATACAGATGTTGAGAACAGTGTGTGATAAGCATTGGCTAGTATTTAGATATACAGATTTAGATTGCTTCTAAGAAATAAGGTCTCACCAGGCAGCACCATGGCATTAACAGGTGGTGCACACCTGTAATCCCAGCTACTCAAGACGCTGAGTCACAATAGCATCACTGTTCTCCAGCCTGGGAGACAGAGGCAGAGCAACAGCAAGTGTCACTATGTCACCCAGACTGGGGTGCAACGGCTATTTACAGGCACAATCATTGTGCAATACAGCCTTAAAACCCTGGGCTCAAGCCATCCTCCTGCCTCAGCCCCCTGAAGCTGGACCTATAGGTGCATGCCACTGCATCCTGCTCTAATATGAATAACTGGGTGTGCCAGGCGCAGCGGCTCACGCCTGTAATCCCCGCACTCTGGGAGGCCGAGGCAGGCGGATCACGAAGTCAGGAGTTCAAGACCAGCCTGGCCAACACAGTGAAACCCCGTCTCTACTAAAATTACAAAAAAAATTAGCCAAGCACCAAGGTGGGGGATGCCCATAATCCCAGCCAGTTGGGAGGCTGAGGCAAGGAGAATCACTTGAACCTGGGAGGTGGAGGTTGCAATGAGCCAAGATCGCGCCACTGCACTCCAGCCTGGGCGACAACGCGAAACTCCATCTCAAAAAATAAAATAAAAAATTACTGGGTGTGTGCCACAGCTACTCAGTATTACTGCATATATCATTCAGTAGTGCCAAAAGAACTATAAGGAATCTGATCTCTCTTCTATTAGAGTCCTGGACTGCTGCTACTTGCATCCCTCACTGTTGTCTAACTCGCCTGAGACCTAAGTCTCCTGAGGACAGAGACCACTCCATGTGACATGTCCTTGTAATTTGACCATGGCAAGCAACACACAAGAGAATGTAGGGAAGATAGTGTCCACCAGTGAAGGGCAGAGGGCCCATCTTTATGGCTGATGGTGTGTACTCATGAAGGGCAGGGAGCATAATTCTTCTAAATGTTACGATCCCAGTATCTGGCCGGGCACGATGGCTCACGTCTGTAATCCCAGCACTTTGAGAGGCCGAGGCAGGCGGATCACCTGAGGTCAGGAGTTTAAGAGCAGCCTGGCCAACATGGTGAAACCCCATCTCTACTAAAAATACAAAAATTAGGTGTGGTGGAGGGCACCTGTAATCCCAGGTACTCAGGATACTAAGGCAAGAGAATCACTTGAACCCGGGAGGCAGAGGTTGCAGTGAGCTGAGATCACGCCACTGCACTCCAGCCTGGGTGACAGAACGAGACTCCATGTCAAAAAAAAAAAATCCCAGTATCTAACAAATGCCCAACACATTTAAAAACTCAATTATTGTTTGTTTAACAAACTGCATCTTCGAAACGGTTTCCCCATGAAGTCCATGCTCCTGACCCTCCTTCATGCCTAGCCCTGACTGAGCGCTACTATTCCTGTTCTCGAACTTCCACAACCACCATGTCCAAGCCCCCGGTGTACCACACTTTTGCACATGCTGCCACGGCTACCTGGGATCTTCTTCCACCATCTCGTCACCTGACCTGATTCGATGCTTTCTTGGGGAATAGGCCTCTGACATCTCTCACTTGAGAAGTGTCCCGGCCACCCTGGCCCCGAAGCTTGCTGTGCACTCTGCTGCCTTGCCTGATCAGTCACTCATGTCCCTTGCTGGAAGGCCTAGTGCTGGCTCTAACCCAAGGCCTGGGCAGAGGAGCATGGCACACATTTGTGTGTGGGAGAAAGAGGAGGAGGAAGAAGTTAGAGGAGTGTGAACCAACAGAGGGGAGGGATGCCAGGCCTCCTTCCCACAGGCGGGTCACAAACCCAAAAGGCTGGAAGCTTCTATTCTCCAGAAGTTTTTCTTGATTTCATTCAGCTTTTCAATGCTTCCAATAGGCCAAAAGGTCAGAATTAATGACTTAATGTTGTTTTTGAAGAAACACTAAAAAGATAAAATTTTTAAATGCTTGTTTTTAATTTAAAATGATTAATTCATCTCATTAAAACATGCCATGCATGTAGTATTTATTTACCCTCTCCCAGCTCCACATTTATTTAAGGCAGGTTAGACATAAACATGGATGCCACAGAAGAGGCTGCAGTCCTGGAAAGCACGCGTTTCGCTTCTGAGCGTTAGAGACCCTCAGGGCTCCATTCTCAGCCACTTCCCACCTGATGCTCTTCTTCCACCAACCACATCCATGACCGTCAATACACACAACTTCCAGAAGTTGGATTTAGGGGTCAATGTCTGTAGTACAGTTGCCTAATTCACATATCCCCTTGCATATCTCAAAGGCACTCTGAACTCAACATGTCCCAAGCCAAGTTTATGCATGGTGGCATCTGCAGCAGCAGTGAACCAGAGCACAGGATGCCCGGGCACCGTCTACTGCAAAGACAACACAGGTGAGCAGATGCAGCAGCCTCGGCATGAGACAGGCCAGCCCTCTCAATCTCCACCTGTGCTCCACTCCCCACGTTCCACAGCACACATCGAGCGGGTGCAGCACATGCCCCATCAGACGCCCACCCCACACTGACACCGCATCTCTAACTGGTCTTCCTGCCCCAGCCTTTGCCCCTACGCCCACAAGGCATCTGGAGGAGCTCTTTCAGAACTGACACAACATCACTCTTCTGCACAAAACTCTCCCACACTCCCCTCATAACACAACAAAAACCAAAGTTGTTTAATAAAAATCTTTCATATTTGTCCCGAGCCTCTCTGACTCATTCTGCTCCAGCCTCACAGGTCTCCTTATTACCTGGACACCTAAGGGTGCTGCCAGACGAAGTCTCTGTACTGCTTGTCTGCCTTTGACTAGAAACTTCTCCCAGATAAAACAAAGAGCTGGGCACACCCCTCATCTCCCCCAGGCCTTGTTCAAGTATGACCACACTGGCAAGGCCTTTCCTGACCACCCCTCCCTACCTCTTCCCACCATGGGACAGGCTTTGTCCATCAGCCTCCCCAGCTGGAAAGTCAGCTTCAGGCAGTAGGGAGTCTAGAACAGAGCCCGACAGGGAGGCGCCCAGCAGACACTCCTGGAACAAATGCACAAGCGAGGGGTGGCGCAGTAGCACTGAGGGACTGCAGGCATGGAGCAGACAGTCAAAGCAGTGAAAGCAGAGAAGGACCCATGTCCCGCACGCGGCAATAAAAACACACATCCACACAAGGGCCTTTTTTTTTTTCCTTTTGAAAACAGTTTCACTCTGTCGCCGAGGCTGGAAAGTAGTGGCACGATCTCAGCTCACAGCAACCTCCGCCTCCTGGGTTTAAGTGATTCTCCTGCCCCAGCCTCCAGAGTAGCTGGGATTACAGGTGCCTACCACCACGCACTGGCTGATTTTTATATTTTTAGTAGAGACAGGTTTCACCATGGTGGCCAGGCTGGTCTCGAACTCCTGACCTCAGGTGATCTGCCAGCCGCGGCCTCCCAAAGAGCTGGGATTACAGGCATGAGCCACCATACCTGGCCTCAGGGGCTTCTTAAAACACAGATTCACACATGTCCAGATACACAAACCTCTGAGAGTAGAGCACATTCAGGAGAGGGAGAGACATGAGGGTAAGAGTGAGGTAGGAAAAAAAAGGAAAAAGAAGAAAGGAGATTCCTGCTTATCTGACGCTGAGTCAACCACGAATCCAAGAGCATGAGACCCAAAATAAAGAAACAGAACAAAATGTACAAGCTGTTCCCCAAATCTAGCCCTTCTTTAGTATCTCCTGTGCCAGAGGAAATCATTTCTGAAGTCAGAATCCTAAGAATTAGCTTTGATCCTGCTACGTCCAACCCGTATCTCTCTCTCACTCCCATCGCCACTGTTGCTTCTCACCTGGATTACAGAAAAGCCTTCTATCTGCCTTCCACTGTTATCCAGCAAACCATTATTCTCACTGCAGCCAGAGGTCTAAAACAAAATTCCTTCCCTGCTCAAAGCCCTTCAACTGTTTCCAACTACACTTAAAGACCCAAATCCTCACCCCAGCCCTCCAGGTCCCACATGAGCTCCCCCACTTCCTCTAGGCCCCTTCCTCTATGTCCAGCTGCCAGCAACATGTCCCCTCCCACACCAAGCTGTGGCACAGGGCTCCTCTTACCTGGAACTGACAACTCCAACCTACACGCAGCCTGGGCTCACCCTACACACAGCCTGGGCTCAGCCTACAGCCTTTAATCTCACTTCCATCTCTCAGTTTATACATCAGGAGGACATACAGTGTCCCTAGGAAGACTGGAGAACGCCCAAGTCCCCATTGCAGCGAGCACTGTGAGACCACAATCTCAGACAATCAGGTTTCCATTCAGGCACCGTACACGACCTCATTTCAGGGGAAAACGGTACTAGAAAACTTGAAATGTTACTTTGGGCTTTTTTTTTTTTTTTTTTGAGATGAAATCTTGCTCTGTTGCCTAGGCTGCATGCAGTCCAGTGGCACGATCTTGGCTCACTGCAACCTCTGCCTGCTAGGTTCAAGCAATTCTCCTGCCCTAGCCTCCCCAATAGCTGGGATTACTGGCACGCACCACCACACCCGGTTTTTTTTGTGTTTCTGGTTTTTTGGTTTTTTTTTTTTTTGAGACAGAGTCTCGCCTTGTTGCCCAGGCTGGAGTGCAGTGGTGTAATCTCGGCTCACTGCAACCTCCGCCTCCTCAGCCTCCTGAGTAGCTGGGATTACAGACACGCCACCATGCCCAGCTAATTTTTTGTATCTTTAGTAGAGATGGGGTTTCACCATGTTGGCCAGGCTGGTCTCGAACTCCTGACCTCAGGTGATCAGCGCCCGGCCTTTGACCAAGATTTAGAAAGTAGTAAACAAAAGTTCTGGTCTAGGCAGGGCGCTGTGGCTCACACCTGTAATCCCAGCTCTTTAGGAGGCTTATCACCTGAGGTCGGGAGTTCAACACCAGCCTGGCCAACACGGCGAAACTCTGTCTCTGCTAAAAACACAAAAATTAGCTGGGCTTGGTGGCACGCTCCTGTAATCCCAGCTACTTGGGAAGCTGAGGTGAGGGAATCGCTTGAACCCAGGAAGCAGAGTTTGCAATGAGCCAAGATCACGCCACTGCACTCCAGCCCGGGGGACGGAGCGAAACTCTCTCAACAACAACAAAAAAAGTTCTAGTCTAGAAATTCACTCTACACATACCTCTCAAAACCTCTTTCCACAATGACTTCTTTAAATAGGACTTCTACCTCAGAAGCCATTCATTCCCAAATCCCTAGTACAAATGTAAATTTTTTATACATAACCAAACAGAAGTTCACTGTGCCAACAAGTACCAGTCTCCAAGCTGCTGGCAAGGTGGTGCCACATGTGCCTACTACCCCAGAACCTGCCCTCTCCTCCAGGGCTCAGAATGGATAATTAACCCACAGGGTACAGGGCAGCCTGTACAATATAGCTGTTCTCTTCAGGACCCATGACAACGCCTGACATAAAAACATAATTTGGTCCACTTATGAGAAATGTCAACTAAAGACAAAGCGACACTGGCCAGTAATCCATCATTAGAGGCTGCCAGAAGGAAGGGCTGGGGCCACGGAGGGGAGTCACTAAAGAGCAGAGCCTATGGGTAAGGTGACAAGGCAGGAAAGAGGTCCTGCAAAGTCACCCCACAGGGAGACAGCCACAGCACAGACAGCTGCCCATGCCCCCGCCCACTCCATAAGCGAAATTGAGTGGGTGAACCCTGCAGACAACAGGCAGAGGTAGGGGAGGAAGCGTAAAGCAGAAGAGAAATAGGCCCTGTGTGCTCGGCACTCAAAGTGCTTGACTTACTACACAGGAGACATTACCACCTGAGTAAGGCCTATCTGTGAGTGAGACTTGCAGTAAATATGTATTCTCCTAAATCACAAAAGCTCCCAGGCCAGGGAGTGGGGCTGAAAACTAGCCTAGCTGTGATCTGAGGAGGAGCTCACCAAGGCCTATACCCATGGGGTAACTGGCCCACCTACAGAGACACTGTCTCCTAAACTGCCCACAGCCTTGCACCTAGACGTGGCAAGGCTTATTTCCTGTGTCACTATGATGGGGAGAAATGAGTTCCCATTATTCCAGTCAAAAGAGCAGGCTAGAAGGCCCTTTACTGCTGTGTCCTATACTGAAAGATGTGGCATGACCTCTGCAAGGAGGATAACAGTTCATGGAACCTTGGGGAAAGTTAAAGATATATGGAGAAAAAAACATAAGGAGATTTGGTTTATTTCAGTATCTCCTGAGCCATGTCACCAAAGCTCACTGCAGAGATTGAGAGTTGCTTCGTTAGCACAGAATGACTCTCTGAACTTAGAGATTTAGGGTTAGGGTTACCAAATCCACGGTAACTCATAGAATGTACTGCTTTCTTTTTTTTTTTTATTTTATTATTATACTTTAAGTTCTAGGGTACATGTGCATAACATGCAGGTTTGTTACATATGTATACTTGTGCCATGTTGGTGTGCTGCACCCATCAACTCGTCAGCACCCATCAATTCGTCATTTATATCAGGTATAACTCCCAATGCAATCCCTCCCCCCTCCCCCGAATGTACTGCTTTCTTACAAACGAAGATATCTGAACACACTGAATTCAACCCTGCAGGTAGATATAAGGGTAATATGATTTGTCCAAGGAAGTACAGATTCAAACTGGCCCCATGAGTTTAACTAATGGCAAGTGGAGACTACGAACATTCACTACCGACAAACTGTCCAGAATTTCAGATTCTGAAGAACTTTTGGGCTATTGAGCAGTTCAGTCACAATTTCAGAAGATACCCAAAAGTGAAGAAGAGAAGATCTACTCTCAGTTTCTGTAACTTATCAGATGTGAAAACCTCCAGATGCATTTGACTTATCCAGCATCTGACCCTAACAGTGTGGTTCAAACTTCAAGAGCATCTGAATGAGACGAAATCAAATTATGGTCACCCTCAACAATTTGGCATCCTAAAATTCTAGAGATAAATATATAAATCCCAGAACCATCTAAAAATCTGTAACTTTGTGACCGAATTCCAGATAATACTGGAGTCCAACCGATTATGAAAATTTATTTTATTTTAACGGAATTAGCAGCTGGGTGCAGCGGATTACAACTGTAATTCTAACACTTTGGGAGGCCAAGGCAGGAGGATCACTTGAGCCCAGGAGTTCAAGACCAGCCTGGGAAACATACCAATACCTCGTCTCTACAAAAACGTTTTAAAAATTAACCGGGTGTGGTGGTGCATGCCCGTGGTCCCAGCTATTCGGGAGGCTGAGGTAGGAGGATAGCTTGAGCCTGGGAGATCAAGGCTGCAGTGAGTCATGATCGGCCACTGCACTCCGGCCCGGATGACAGAGAAGACCCTGTTTCAAAAAGAATTTGTTTTAATAATAATAAAAATGGCGAACAGCACTAAACTCACCATCTGCACAACTGTGCTTAACTATGACAATAAAATAAATATGATTCGATAAACTACCTTTGGGCTGCTTTTGTATTACTGCTAAATAAAATCCAATATTCCACCACTGTTAGCAACAGGGTTTCCACAACAATTTCTCAACCCTACACATGGGTTTCCGATCAGATGGCTCTACACAAGAATCTGGGCTGGGCGCAGTGGCTCATGCCTGTAAACCTAGCACTTTGGGAGGCCACGGTGGATTACCAGAACTCACAAGTTCGAGACCAGCCTGGCCAACATGGCAAAACCCCATCTCTACTAACATACAAAAAATTAGCCAGGTGTGCTAATGCACACCTGTAGTCCCAACTACTCAGGAGGCTGAGGCAGGAGAATCGCTTGAACCCAGGAGGCGGAGGTTGCAGTGAGCCGAGATCGTGCCATTACACTCCAGCCTGGGCGACAGAGCAACACCAAAAAAAAAAAAAAAAAAAAGCAAAATAACAACAAAAGAATCAATCTGAATGAGTAACTACATTAGTGTTAAACTTCCAGAATGATCTAAAGTCTTAATTCTGTACTTTCTGAGCTTCCATGCCAAAGGAAAAGGAAAAGAACAATCTTAACAGAATCCTTCTATAATCCAGAATCAGAATTAACTAAATTTGGAATCAATTGTGTTGTACACAAAAAGCCACATTCAAGCAATCATTCCTAAGATTTACTATTCTCCAAATAATCACTCCTGCTCTTTCACTGGAATGCTTCTCATTTTTTTCCTTTACACTTTGGTCACTATACCTGGTAATAACACACACCTCACTGTGGCGATTGCTGGATTAGAACGTACATTTGAAAATCAGATGAAATTGGCTGGCCTCTGTCTAAATTCACATGGCAGAAAACTTCTACAGACCCAAATGTGATGTTAAAATTATTTATTTATTTTTAGAGACAGGGTCTTGCTGCTGCCCAGGCTGAAGTGCAATGACACAATCACAGCTCCCTGTAGCCTGAAACTCCTGGGCGCAGGTGATCCTCCCTCCTCAGCCTCCTGAGCAGCTGGTACTACAGGTGTGCACCACCAAGTCCAGCTACAGACATTAAAATTTTTAGACAATTTTTAAAAATCCCTAATTCTGTATCTTATCTGATTCAGTCAACAACACTTACTGGCTATGAACAAGGTAGTATGCCTTAAAATTGTTCTGCATTCAACAAAATTTTCACTCTTTTAAACAAAAAATTTTACAAGCCCACAGCTAACATCATATTTTTTAAAATACCAATCTCATAAAAAATAATAAATGTATAGGTAAAACAGAGGTGTAAAGTATCACTAGAGAAGTCGCTACTGTGGTTGGAAGGTAAGTGGAAAAGAAAAGGCAGCATTAAGCCAGGCCCTGAAGGATTCTCAGAGGCAGAACCAGGAGGAAGGGGTGGGAAATGGAGATGAGAAGTAGTAGAGAACAGGCTTCTGAAGAGCGAAGGCAGAAGCCACGACCCCAACATGAAAACAGGACGTGCTGGAGGGCAACAGCCACACCCCTGCAGAGGCACAAGGTAACGGAAGAAAGGAGGAAGGGACCCACCTGGAGAGGTGACTGAGGCACCCAAGGAGTCCCTGCTCAGTCACCAGCAGACTACATCGGCAGGGTCGCCTGGCCAGTAAGGCCTGAGCACACATATCCTGCGTCTACACAACTGTGCCTGTTCATCTGGGTATGGCACAAGGTGCATGGCTTTTGAGATCACCATGTAACTCCTACTGGTAATGCAGAAGGCACTCTGCAGCAGTTAATGAATGTAATTTATGTTCATTAAAAAAATACACAAAATATAGAAACATACAACGAGATGAAAATAAAACTGTCTTTTTACATATTTTTTATTAACAACACAAAACTTTTGTGTCACAAAAAATTATGACAAAAAAACTTAAGGAGATCAATATGATTGAATGTACTTCACATATTTTTTATTAACAACACAAAACTTGTTGTGTCACCAAAAATCATGATAAAAAAAACTTAAGGAGATCAGTATGATTGAACGTATTTCATTATTTTAAAAATCTTGGTTGAATACTCTGTGTTAAAACCAGATCTTAGGAGTACTCTAAATTCAATTATTTAGAGAGTCAGTTTTACTGGCAATCTTTGCTGAAAAAGGTCCCACTCAAAGATACATAAAGCGAAGTAGAAGAAGCAGATCATTGGCTGCACTTGCTCAATTATGAAAACTGGTTTTCAGTCTCACCAATTAATTATGCAAGGTTTCTGTTGAACTTCAGCTAGTCAGGCCAGGCGTGGGGGCTCATGCCTGTCATCCCAGCACTTTGGGAGGCCAAGGCGGGCGGATCACGAGGCCAGGAGATGGAGACCATCCTGGCTAACACAGTGAAACCCTATCTCTACTAAAAATACAAAAGAAAAATTAGCCGGGTGTGGTGTCGGGCGCCTGTAGTCCCAGCTACTAGGGAGGCTGAGGCAGGAGAACGGTGTGAACCCAGGAGGCGGAGCTTGCAGTGAGCAGAGATTACGCCACGGTACTCCAGCCTAGGCGACAGAGCAAGACTCCATCTCAAAACAAAAAAGAAAGAAAAAGAAATTCTGCTAGTCAATTTACATCCTCTTCATTAGAGTTCCTTATTCTTACGTAGTAATCAGAAGGTATCACATTTTTGTATTTTTAATAAATAAGTTCAAGACACTATTGTTACAAAACGAAGCTTTTAAACAAGCTAAAAAATTTCATTTCCAAGTTTAAGTGTGCAGTAAGATGACTATTTACATTATTTTAGCAAACACACACACACACAATGGAGACAATTCTAAACATCCATTTTCTCTTTTTGAGACAGAGTCTCACTCTGTCTCCCAAGGCTGGAGTGCAGTGGTGCAATCTTGGCTCACTGCAACCTCCGCCTCCCACATTCAAGCGATTCTCCTGCCTCAGCCTCCCGAGTAGCTGAGGACTACAGGCGCACACCACCATATCCAGCTAAGTTTTGTATTTTTAGTAGAGACAGGGTTTCACCACATTGGCCAGGCTGGTTTCAAACTTCTGACCTCAAGTGATCCACCTGCCTCATCCTCACAAAGCGCTGGGATTACAGGTGTGAGCCACTGTGACTGGCTTAAACGTCCATTTTCAAAATGCTGATCACAGCAACTTTCTATCCAAAAGCAATTTTCCACTCATTGTTAAAGTGTCACCTTTACCTTGAGGGGACAGGTTACGTGTTTCTTTTTCTCAAAAATACTGAATTTGCTAGATGGCTTTCTACTGACAGCCACTTATTACAGCAAAGGTCTGCAAATTTAGACCACTTACCCTTTATGTAAAAGAAAACACTCAATTCACCTTCAGAATAGGCAATGCTTTTACCTTTCCCAAAAGACAGCCAGCAAACCCCTGTGTCTTGCCAAGTATTTTCAGTTACTCCCCCCTCATTACAAAATATTGTAAAGATGTACTACTCTATAAAGGTCTCAGGCTGACCCATGAGTGCTTCTGGCTTCAACTGGTTGTTATAAGCAGTTCCCTATGCATCATGTGGTAAACCAATTTTGCATATTATTTTCTCTGCAATCCTGCCTTACCCAAGAATCTTTTTTTACTTTTGTTTCTTACCTGATGGACTACATTAATTTTTTTTATTACAAAGTGGCTACTCTGGCTGAGCACGGTGGCTCATGCCTGTAATCCCAGCACTTTAGGAGGCTGAGGCAGGTGGATCACGAAGTCAAGAGATGGAGAACATCCTGGCCAACATTGTGAAACCCCGTCTCTACTAAAAATACGAAAATTAGCTGGGCGTGGTGGCGGGCATCTGTAGTCCCAGCTACTCAGGAGGCTGAGGCAGGAGAATCGCTTGAAGCCAGGAGGCGGAGGTTGCAGTGAGCCGAAATCGTGCCACTGCACTCCCACCTGGCGACAGAGCAAGACTCCATCTTAAAAAAAAAAAAAAAAGCTACTCTATCATTGTGTATATCCAGTATTTCCACAAAACCTTGTTTACTAACGAAATCATTTCAGGATCCACAAGCTTGTGTCTCATCAAAAGAGTACTCAACTAGAATCTATCAAAAAGAAGAGGTTGGCCGGGCGCGGTGGCTCACGCCTGTAATCCCAGCACTTTGGGAGGCCGAGGCGGGCGGATCGCCAGGTCAGGAGATAGAGACCCATCCTGGTTAACACGGTGAAACCCCGTCTCTACTAAAAATACAAAAAACTAGCCGGGCGAGGTGGCAGGCGCCTGTAGTCCCAGCTACTCGGGAGGCTGAGGCAGGAGAATGGCGTGAACCCAGGAGGCGCAGCTTGCAGTGAGCCCAGCTCGCGCCACTGCACTCCAGCCTGGGCCATAGAGCAAGACTCTGTCTCAAAAAAGAAAAAAAAAGGCCGGGCGCAGTGGCTCAAGCCTGTAATCCCAGCACTTTGGGAGGCCGAGACGGGCGGATCACAAGGTCAGGAGATCGAGACCATCCTGGCTAACACGGTGAAACCCCATCTCTACTAAAATACAAAAAAAACTAGCCGGGCGAGATGGCGGGCGCCTGTAGTCCCAGCTACTCGGGATGCTGAGGCAGGAGAATAGCGTGAACCCAGGAGACGGAGCTTGCAGTGAGCTGAGATCCGGCCACTGCACTCCAGCCTGGGCAACGAGCGAGACTCCGTCTCAAAAAAAAAAAAAAAAAAAAAAAGGACAAGTTAACACCTATAAAAATACCCATGTGGCCAGGTGCAGTGGCTCACTCCTATACTCCCCCAGTAATTTGGGAGGCCACAGTGGGAGGATCATTTGAGGCCAGGAGTTAAAAACCAGCCTGGGTAACATAGCAAGACCTCTGTCTCCACAATTTTCTTTTAATTAACCAGGCATGGTGGCATGTGACTGTAGTCTAGGCTATTCTGGGGCAGGATGATCTCTTGAGCCCAGGAGTTCAGGCTGCAATGAGCAATGGATGGTGCCACTGCCCTTTAACCTGGGCGACAGAGTGAGTCCCTATCTCAAAAATCAAAAACAAGAACAAAAAAAACCACAAGTGCTTCCATCATCCCAGAGCAAACCCCTACACCATCATTTATTCTAACCAGTTACTCTTCCAAATCTCCTAGAATTGAGTCTATGAATACTCCAAAAATATTTACTGACAAAATAATGTATTTCTTTTGTTGCCATATTGTTTCCCACGTATTATTTCTGCCATTCTGCTCACTCCCCCATCCCCTACTGGAAAAATACCCTTTTCCCAAATAGTAGGTGGCTGTTTTGTTCCCAGTATTAGATACTTGTGGCAGAGTTACAGACTGGCTCCACCACCTCCACAGCTGAATGCTGTCCTTTTGTGCTGGAAGTCATTCACCAAAGCCCAGACAAGAGCCTTTTCCACCAGACCTTTCAAAAATGTTGCATGCTCCTGGTCAGCGGTGGTGGTTCATGTCTGTAATCCCACCACTTAGCGAGGCCAAGGCAGAAGAATTACTCGACCCCAGGAGTTTGAGACCAGCCTGGGCAACACAGCAAGACCCCATCTCCAAAAAAAAAACAAAACTAGCCAGGTTGGTAGAGGCGCCTGTGGTCCCACCTGTTCAGGAGGCTGAGATGAAAGAATCACTTGAGCCTGAGTGGTTGAGGCTGCAGTGAGCCATGATCACACCACTGCACTCCAGTGCCTAGACAACACCCTGTCTCAAAAAATAAAGATATAATAATTTTAAATGCTCCTAATTCTCCATATTAAATGCCTGCCTATGAAAACTACAGTTGCTTCTGCATCTGAACCCTAAGCAATATAGAAATAAAAGTTAGAAACCTCAAAAAGGAGCTTCTCTTTGAGTTTCATACAAATACTAGATTGTGTAGTGCATGACTTTAAATACAGCTGCAAAATTTACAGGTGATGTTTCTCTTTTGAATGCTTAAAATATTTTGGTGAATGTGAAGGCTATATAGACTTTCCTTCCCTAACATCTCAAGACAAGATAAACACTTCAGGCATGGCTTGTCATTAATAAAAGTGGATGTAAATCCAGATTTCAAATAATCTTTGAGGGCTGATTCCCAGTTCCGCTAAGATTTTTTTAAACTTCATTACATGGCCAATGAAGAGCTTGTTCAGGAAGTAGAAGTGTTGGCTCTGCCATAAACGTCCTTACTGTTCCACATACACTATTAGCATTACCTCTGATGCAGAGTTTCTCTGAAGACTACCTGTTTTGGTTTTGGGAGGTTTTTTTTTTTTTTGTAGAGATGACCAGATTGGTCTTGAACTCCTGACTCAAGCAATCCTCCCACCTCGGCCTCCCAAAGTACTGGGATTATAGGTGTGAGCCACTGTGCCCAGCCTCTGTTTTTGTGAAGACCAGTTTAATTAAAATTAGACAGCAGAATTCAAGAATGCACTGACTGAGCGCTCATTAACTGCCAAGGCTTCCACAGCTGTAAATGTCAAGCTCACAAATTCCTGAGTTGGAAGCATCTCTCTTGCCTCAGAACAGATTAAGACTCACCCATAACTGTTTGCAATGCAGATCAAAGGCCAGGCGCAGTGGCTCATGCCTGTAATATCAGTACTTTGGGGGGCCGAGGTGGGTGGATCACAAGGTCAGGAGATCGAGACCAGCCTGGCCAACATGGTGAAACCTCATCTCTACTAAAAACACAAAAATTAACTGAGCATGGTGGAGGGAAACCCTGTCTCTACTAAAAATACAGAAATTAGCCAGGTGGGTGACAAGCGCCTATAATCCCAGCTACTCGGTGGGCTGAGACAGGAGAATCGCCTGAACCCGGGAGATGGTGGTTGCAGTGAGTCAAGACTACGCCACTGCACTCCAGCCTGGGCGACGACAAAGTGAGACTCTGTCTCAAAAAAAAAAAAAAAAAAAAAGAAATCTCTACAAGCAGCCAGGCATGGTAGCTCATTCCTGTAATCCCAGCACTTTGGGAGGCCAAGGCAGGCCCATCACTTGAGGGCAGGAATTCGAGAGCAGCCTGGCCAACATGGTCTCTACCAAAAAATATAAAAATTAGACAGGCATGGTTGTGCGCACCTGTACTCCCAGCTACTCAGGAGGCTGACATGGGAGAACTGCCTGGAACCCAGGAGGCAGAGGCTGCAGTGAACTGTGACTGCGCCACTGCACTCCAGCCTGGGCGACAGAGCGAGATCCTGTCCAAAAAAGAAAAAAGAAATATCTACCAGCATATGCCTAACATATTAAGTGTGAACTTGAGAGGAAGAACCCAACATAGAATAACCTGTGTTATAAGGACATAAATAAGTGAGTTCACCAAAGCCTGGAGAGTAAGCAAAGCAACAGTCAGGAGGAGAACTACAATGGCATGGTGCCACGCAGAGGAAGGAAAAGAAAGTTCCAGAAAGGTGGATATCACAGTCACGTGCAAAAAGCTCAAAGGGAGCCAGGTGCAGTGGCTCACGCCTGTAATCCCAGTACTTTGGGAGGCTGCGGCAGGTGAGGTGAATCACTTCAGCCCGGGAGTTCGAGACCAGCCTAAGAAACATGATGACATCCTGCCTCCACAAAAACTAAAAACAAAAACACTGAGGAAGGGGAACGGAAGAAAAGAGAATCTGAATGCGAAGGAAAACAACCCAACAGAAGTGGAAAAATTCAAGACACAGGAGAGAAACGACAAAGCTGTTTTGAAGAAGCTTCAAGATAACGTACTACACATAAATTCTGCAGTGCGTTTCCATGAATTAACAGACTCATTGAAAACCATCAGTTAACAACCCTTGGAGCACACAGTTAACTTTGGAAAAATGGATAGATGCTTTCTTCCAAATCAAAAGACAAAAGATGTCCCAAAAAAGGTGAAGAGGAAAGAGCCTGGCTCTCTGAGCAATGTTTCTGTCCATGTACTACGCGCTGAGCAGGCCACAGCGCACAGTTTAGATGTTCCAATCCAGTCTAAGTGGTGTGGCTGAGCCAGGACAGGCACCACAGGAACTCAGAAGGGAGGGTACAGCCTGGCCTTGGACGGTGAAGGAATGCTTCCCACAGGGACAGAGCATGGTCTCCATCTCAGAAAGAAAGGGGTTAATCAGGTAAAGACAGAAGAACACACTGGAAAGAAAAGCGTGCACAGGCCAGGCGCGGTGGCTCACACTTGTAATCCCAACACTTTGGGAGGTCGAGGCGGGTGGATCACCTGAGGTCCAGAGTTTGAGACCAGCCTGCCCAGCATGGCGAAACCCCACCTCTACTAAACATACAAAAAATTAGCTGGGCATGGCGGTGGGCGCCTGTAATCCCAGCTACTCGGGAGGCTTGAACCAGGGAGGCAGAGCTTGCAGTGAGCCAAGATCGCACCACTGCATTCCAGCCTGGGCAACAAGAGTGAAACTCCATCTCAAAAAAAAAAAAAAAGAAAGAAAGAAAAGAAAAGCATGCACAAAGGCACGAAGTCAAGAAAAACCTGATCAGGCCATGCAAGCCGCACTACACAAGCAGGTCAGGATCACTGCAGTGCCCCAGAGGCACTGCGACAGCAGTGGAACAGCGAGATGGAAGGAAGTGAACAGCAAGAAGGACGCTCAGCTGTCTGTGCAGCCAGAGTCTGGCAGACAGGGGTGGCAGGAGCAAGTGAGGGGCCACAAAAGGAAGCTGAAGACATTCAGGTGCTCAGGTACAAAGGCAGGTGGAAGACATCCAGAGGGAGGAGGAAGCAGCAGAGTGTGTTCACAAAGAAGAGAAAATGCAGTAGACTACAGCAAGAGTAAGGAAGACCAGACTAGTAAGACAGGGCTGGGCACAGCGGCTCACACCTGTAATCCCAGCACTTTGGGAGGCCAAGGCGGGAGGATTGCTTGAGCCCAGGAAGTTGACAATGAGCTATAATCGTGCCACTGCACTCCAGACTGGGTGACGGAGCAAGATCCTGTCTCTAAAATAAATAAAAATTAAAAAAGAATAGCAAGATGGTTTATCTCAGTTGGTACTGAGACGTGACAAAAGCCAACAGAAATTGAAAGGTATGTGAGGGGACACTGACTAGAACAATTAGAGGAATTTTTCGAACTCAAGTCTTCGGGCCTCAGTTTCCTCAGCTAACAAATACTATCTAGGCAATAAACAGGGGTTCTGCTGTTGCCCCTCCAGTTCTGAAGTTCTATGCATCTATGATTTGACCATCACGGCATTCCCACTGGAATACAAGTGTGGACATCTGTAAATGTACAAACACACAAAGAACAGTTCAATTCAGTCTGTGCAGAGTATTTAATTGAAATGATTGATCCAAACCATCCCATTATTCTTTTAAAGGAAGGAAAAATATTAACAATAACTATAGCTGTCTTCCTACGCTTGTTTCTGTTTTTGTTTGAGATGGAGTCTCGCTGTGTCACCCAGGCTGGAGTGCAGTGGCACGATCACAGCTCATGCAACTTCCACCTTCTGGGTTCAAGCAATTCTCCCGCCTCAGCCTCCTGAATAGCTGGGATTACAGGTGCATGCCACCATGACCAGCTAACTTTTGTATTTTTAGTAGAGATGGGGTTTCTCCATGTTGGCCAGGCTAGTCTCGAACCTCTGCCCTCAAGTGATCTGTCCACCTCGGCCTCGCAAAGTGCTGGGATTACAGTGCAGCCACTGTACCCAGCCTGATTTTGTTTGCTTTTAAAGACAGAAAGCAGCTAGGTACAGTGGCTCCCACCTGTGATCCCAGTCATCCCAAATACCCAGGAGGCTAAGGCAGGAGGATTGCTTGAGGCCAACAGTTTGAGACCAGTCTAGGCAACATACAAGATCCTCATCCCCCTCAGAAAAATTTTAATTAGCTGAGTGTGGTGGCCCGTGACTGTAGTCCCAGCTGCTTGAAAGCCTGATGTGAGAGGATCTCTTGAGCCTAGGAGTAGGAGGCTGCAGTGAACTATGATGGCGGAACTGCACTCCAGCCTGTGAGCTATGACAGTGGAACTGCATTCCAGCTTGGGCAACAGGGACTGGACTCTAACTAGTAACTTGTAGACAACGTTTGCCTGGGTGGGCTACTTTCACCTAAGTGAAATAATTACCAAGTATTTTTAGGAAAAGTAATTAGATTGTAGTACACTTTTTTTTTCATTTGAGATACAGTCTCGCTGGGTCAACCACGACGAAATACAGTGGCATGATCTAGGCTCACTGCAACCTCCTCCTCAGTTCAAGCGTTTCTCCTGCTTCAGCCTTCCCAGTAGCTAAGATTACAGGCACGCACCACCACACCCAGCTAATTTTTGTATTTTAGTAGAGACAGGGTTTCACCATGTTGGCCAGACTGGTCTTGAGCTCCTGGCCTCAACTGATCCACCCACCTTGGCCTCCCTAAGTGCTGGTATTACAGGCGTGAGCCATAGCGCCCAGTCTTGTAGTACACTATTAAATGGTTAATTTTTTTTTTTTCTTTTTTAGACAGAGTCTCACTCTGTCACCCAGGCTGGAGTGCAGTGACAAGCGATTCTTCTGCCTCAGTCTCCCAAGTAGCTGGGACTACAGGTGCGCACCACCACACACAGCTAATTTTCTGTATTTTCAGCAGAGACAGTGTTTCACCATGTTAGCCAGGATGGTCTTGATCTCCTGACCTCATGATCGTCCGTCTCCACCTCCCAAAGTGCTGAGATTACAGGCGTGAGCCACCATGCCCAGCCAACAATTAACTATTTTACTGAATTTTAGCATGAACATGAAATTACTACCATACTATAAAACTGAATATTAATTAGCCTCTCAGGAATCCTTTGAAGAAAATAAAAAGCTTCACCGGCTGGGAGCGGTGGCTCAAGCCTGTAATCCCAGCACTTTGGGAGGCCGAGACAGGCGGATCACGAGGTCAGGAGATCGAGACCATCCTGAAACACAGTGAAACCCCGTCTCTACTAAAAAATACAAAAAAACTAGCCAGGCAAGGTGGTGGGTGCAGCCGAAAGAGCGAGACTCCGTCTCAAAAAAAAAACAAAAAGCTTCACCATTTCATAGGTGAGAAAACTAAAAAGAATTAAAATTAAAATTGTGGGCTGCTAAATGCACTGTGGTGTACTGGATTCAATCCTGGAACAGAAACAGAACATTTTAAAAATCCAAATAATCTGTAGTTAATAATATTGTACCAATACTAATTTCTTAGTTTTGACAAATATACTAAGGTTCTCTAGAATATCCGTATTAGGGAAAGCTGGCTGAAGAGAACTCTAGGCACAACAGTAAGCCCTCACTGCCCTCATCCACAGCTGCACTTCTCAGTGGTTTGAGTTACCTGTGATCAACTGTAGTTCAAAAACAGGTGAGGACAGTATAAGAAGATATTCTGAGTAAGAGACAGAGACCACATTCACATAACTTTCATTACAGTGTATTGTTATAATTGTCCTATTTATTAGTTATTCTTGTTAATCTCTTACTGTGCCTAATTTACAAATTAAGCTTTACCTATGGTAAAGGTATTACATATAGGAAAAACACTGTATATATTAGGGTTGAGTATTATCTGCAGTTTCAGGCATCCAGTGGGGGTCTTGGGATGTATCCCCTGCAGGTAATGGGGTAGTGTACTATCTTGGTGACTTTTCTGTAAATCTAAAATTATTCTAAAATAAAATGTTTATTTTTTAAAATCCTGTGCCAAAAGAATTGGATTCTACAACCTCTCATTCAGTTTCAAGTTGTATCTAATACTGTGTTCAAAATATTCAAGAGAAAAATGTTCTTTACTTGACATCACCATCTATTAACATATGTAAGGGAAAAAGTCAATTTCCTCAGGAAAACAACAAGCAGTAATTCTATACCACAAACATTATTGGAATTACTCCAAGGTAGTTTAGAAATTGAAACATTTCTCTTTTTGAGACAGGGTCTTGTTTGTCACTCAGGTGGGAGTGCTGTGGCACGATCGCAGCTCACTGCAGTCTCGACCTCCTGGGCTCAAGTGATCCCCCCACATCAGCCTCCTGAGTAGCTAGAACTATGGGTGCACACTACCACACCTGGCTCATTTCTTTTATTTTGTAAAGACAGTATCTCAACTGGGCATGGTGACTCACACCTGTAATCTCAGCACTTCGGGAGGCTGAGATAGGTGGATCGCGAGGTCAGGAGATGGAGACCATCCTGGCCAACATGGTAAAACCCCATCTCTACTAAAATACACAAAATTAGCCAGGTGTGCTGGTGCACACCTGTAGTCCCAGCTACTCAGGATGCTGAGGCGGGGAATCACTTGAACCCGGGAGGTGGAGATCGCAGTGAGCCAAGATCGTGCCACTGCACTCCAGCCTGGCAACAGAGTGAGACTCCATCTCAAAAAAAAAAAAAAAAAAAGACAATACCTCACTGGCCAGGCACAGTGGCTCACGCCTGTAACCCTGGCACTTTTGGGAGGACAAGGCGTACGGATCACCTGAGATCAGGCGTTCAAGACTAGCCTGACCAACATGGTGAAACCCCACCTCTGTTAAACATACAAAATTATCCAGGCGTGGTGGCACATGCCTGTAATCCCAGCTACTTGGGAGGCTGAGGCAGGGGAATCGCCTGAACCCAGGAGACGGAGGTTGCAGTGAGCCGAGATCAGGCCATGACACTACAGCCTGGGCAACAAAAGCAAAACTCCATCTCAAAAAAAACAGTGTCTCACTATGTTGCCCAGGCTGGTCTCAAAATCCTGGGCTCAAGGGATCCTCCTACTTTGGCCTTCCAAAGTGTTAGTATTAGGGCTGTAAACCACTGCACCCAGCTGCTAATTCCATTAAAATAAAGTAAGTTTTCATAATCGGGTGGACCCCAATATTATCTAGAATTTGGTCACTAAGTTACAGATTTTTATATGTTTTTGGGATTTATATATTTACCTCTAGCCTCCTAAAGTATTGGGATTACAGGTGTGAGCCACTGAGCCCAGCTGAAACTTACTTCTATAGTAAAAACAAAATAAATGTTACAGAGGCCCATGGCATATAGAGGCCTATGATTTGAACTCATACTGGTCAAACTCTAAAATGAAGATGGCTCGTGTCACCATGTTCACGTAATCTAGCAAATCAGTTTACAAAGCCTACAGGGTCAAAAAGTCTAGTAAAGAGAACTTTATCAAATACAATTCAAAGCAACATCCTATAATAGCAACAAGTAAATATTAAATTGGTAATTAAGCCAGGAAAAGAGGTCTCCAGTAAGTATATTTCACATACACATTACAATTTAAAATGAAAATATGAATAAGCATAATTAATGAAAATTAATCAGGCAGTTATGTACAGGAAATTCATTTCAAATAATATAGATAGGTTTAAAGCAAAAAGATAGAAAAAATATAACATGCGAATGTTAATTAGCAGAAAGCTGGAGAGGCTATATTAGTAATATCAGACAAAAGCGACTTTAGAGACAAGGAAACTACCAAGGATGAGGGATACAGCTTAAATGACAAAAAGGTCAATTCACCAAGACCTAACAATCCTAAATGTATATGCACCAAACACAGCTTCAAAAGTACATGAAGCAAAAACTAAATAAACTGTAAGGAAAAGTGAACAAATCTACAATTTTAGGCAGAGACGGCATTCCTCTCTTAGCAATCAAAAGAACTAGTAGACAAAAACTCAGCAAGAATATAGAAGCAAACAAAACCATCAACCAAAATAAAACTATCAGCCAACTAGATCTAACTGACATTCAGAAAACACCTAATAATAGTAGTATATACATTTTTAAGTGTATATGCATTCACCTAAACAGACCATAAAACCTTAAATTTTTTGAAAAATTTTAGATCATAAAAAGAATGATCTCTGACTATAATGGTAAAAATCAGACAAGAATTCAGTAATAGAGAGATACAGGTGGCCGGACACAGTGGCTTCAAGACTGTAATCCCAGCACTTTGGGAGGCCGAGGCGGGCAAATCACGAGGTCAGGAGGTCAAGACCACCCCGGCCAACATGGTGAAACCCCCTGCCTCTACTAAAAATACAACACTTAGCTGGGCACGGTGGCAGGCACCTGTAATCCCAGCTACTAGGGAGGCTGAGGCAGGAGAATCACTTGAACCCGGGAGGCAGAGGTTGCAGTGAGCCGAGATCATGCCACTGCACTCCAGCCTGGATTACAGAGTAAGACCTTGTCTTAAATAAATAAATAAATAAATAAATAAATAAATAAATAAATAAATAAATAA
>NC_045436.1:182148801-182155109 GCF_002776525.5 Piliocolobus tephrosceles
TAAATAAATAAATAAATAAATAAATAAATAAATAAATAAATAAATAAGAGAGATACAGAAATAAACAGTACACTTCTGTATTAATTCATTTTCACACTGCTGATGAAGACATACCCGACACTGGGAAGAAAAAGAAGTTTAAAAAGAGTTCTGGCCAGGAGCAGTAGCTCACGCCTGTAACCCCAGCATTTCGGGAGGCCGAGGTGGGCAGATCACAAGGTCAGGAGATCGAGACCATCCTGGCCAAAATGGTGATATCCCGTCTCTTACTAAAAAAATACACAAAAAATTAGCCGGACGTGGTGGCGGGCGCCTGTAGTCCCAGCTACTCAGGAGGCTGAGGCAGGAGAATGGCATAAACCCGGGAAGCGAAGCTTGCAGTGAGCCGACATTGCACCACTACACTCCAGCCTGGGCCACAGAGCGAGACTCGAGTTCCACATGGCTGGGGAGGCCTCACAATCATGGTGGAAGGCAAGGAGGAACAAGTCAGGTCTTACATGGATGGTGGCAGGCAAAGAGAAAGAGCTTGCCCAGGGAAACTGCCACTCACAGAACCATCAGATCTCATGAGACTTACTATCACGGAGCAAAACAGGGGAAAGACCTACATACATGATTCAATTACCCGCCACCAGGTCCCTCCCACAACACACGAGAACTGTGGGAGCCACAATTCAAGACAAGATTTGGGTGGGAACACAGCCAAACCATATCAACTTCTAAATAAACTGTAGGTCAAAGGAGAAGTCATGCCTGTAATCCCAGCACTTTGGGAGGCTGAGGCGGGTGGATCATGAGGTCAGGAGATTGAGACCATCCTGGTTAACATGGTGAAACCCCGTCTCTACTAAAAATATAAAAAATTAACTGGGCGTGGTGGTGGGTGCCTGTAGTTCCAGCTACTTGGGAGGCTGAGGCAGGAGAATAGCGTGAACCCGGGAGGCGGAGCTTACAGTGAGCAGAGATCACGCGACTGCACTCCAGCTTGGGCAACAGAGTGAGACTCATCTCAAAATAAATAAATATATATTTTTAATATATATATTATATATATAGATAGATAGATATAATCTCTCTCTCTCAAAAAAAAAAAAAAAAAATTGACAGGCACAGTGGCTCACGCCTGTAATCCCAGCACTTTGGAGGCCGAGGAGGGCAGATCACAAGGAGCTCGAGACCAGCCTGGCCAATATGGTGAAACTCCATCTCTACTAAAAATACCAAAATTAGACAGGTGCGGTGGCACACGCCTGTAGTCACAGCTACTTGGGAGGCTGAGGCAGAAGAATCACTTAAACCTGGGAGGCAGATGTTGCAATGAGCCGAGATGGTGCCACTGCACCCCAGCCTGGGCAACAGAGCGAGACTCCATCTCAGAAAAAAAAAAAGTAAAACTATAAAATTTTTAGGAGAAAACACAGAAGGAAAAAATCATCATAACCTGGAGCTAAAATAGAGATCTTAGAAATGACACCAAAACCATGATCCACATAGAAAAATTAATAAATTGAACTTCATTCACATTAATTTTTTTTTTCTCCGCAAAAAACCGGTTCACACGTTGGGTGCAGTGGCTCACACCTGTATCCCAGCACTTTGGGAGGCCAAAGTCGGCTCATCACTTAAGGTCAGGAGTTCAAGACCAGCATGGCCAACATGGCGAAATACCGTCTCTACTAAAAATACAAAACTTAGCCAGGCATGATGGCACACGCCTGTAATTCCAGCTAGTGAGGAGGCTGAGGCACAAGAATCACTTAAATCGGGAGGCACAGGTTGCAGTGAGCTAAGATCACACCACTACACTCCAGCCTGGGCGACAGAATGAGACTCCGTCTCACCAAAAAAAAAAAAAAAAAGTTAACGATAAAACTTTTAGAAGAAAACATAGAGGGAAAAAAATCTTCATAATCTTGAGCTAAAACACGAGATCTTACAAATGACACCAAAACCATGATCCATGAAATAAAAAATTGGTAAAATGAACTTCATTCACATTAATTTTTTTTTTCTCTGCAAAAAAACCGTTAACAGGCTGGGTGTGGTGGCTCACACCTATAATCCCAGCACTTTGAGAGGCTGAGGCGGGTAGATCACTTGAGGTCAGGAGTTCAAGATTAGCATGGCCAACATGGTGAAACGCCATCTCCACTAAAACTACAAAACTTAGCTAGGCGTGGTGGTGCATCCCCGTAACTCCAGCTAGTCAGGAGGCTGAGGCACGAGAATCACTTGAATCTGGGAGGCGGAGGTTGCAGTGAGCCGAGATCATGCCATTACACTCCAGCCTGGGTGACAGAATGAAACACTGTCTCAATAAAAAAGATAAGCCACAGAGTTGAAGAAAATGTCGGCAAATTATATGTGGCAAAGGATTTGAATTCAGAATCATGGAGAACTTTCAAAAAACAGGCAAAGTAGGCCAGGCACGGTGGCTCACGCCTGAAATCCCAGTATTTTGGGAGGCCGAGGCAGGTGGATCATCTGAAGTCAGGAGTTCAAGACCAGCCTGGCCAACATGGTGAAGCCCCGTGTCTACCAAAAATACAAAAAGTAGCCGGGCGTGGTGGCAGGCACCTGTAATCCCAGCTACTCAGGAGGCTGAGGCAGGAGAATCACTTGAACCCAGGAGACGGAGGTAGCAGTGAGCTCAGATCGTGCCACTGCACTCCAGCCTGGGGGATAAGAGTGAGACTTCGTCTCAAAAAAAAAAAAAAAGTTGAAAAAAAAACAGGCAAAGTCTTGATAAAACACTTCTCCCAAGAGGAAACAGGAATGGCATATAAACACAGGAAACATGTCCAATATTATTAGGCACTAGGGAAATGCAAATTAAAACTATGATACCACTACAGACCTATTTATGACAGTATTAAGAGGCCAGGCTCAGTGGCTCACGCCTGTAACCCGAGCATTTTGGGAGGCCAAGGTGGGCAGATCACTTAAGATCAAGAGTTCGAGACCAGCCTGGCCAACATGGTGAAACCCCATCTCTACTAAAAGTACAAAATTAGCCGGGTGTGGTGGCGCACATCTGTAATCCTAGCTACTGGGAAGGCTGAGGCAGGAGAATCGCTTTAACCTGGGAGGCAGAGGTTGCAGTGAGACAAGATCGCACCACTGCACTCCAGCCTGGGTGACAGGGTAAGACTCCACTTCCAAAAAAAAAAAAAATACACACACACACATACATACATATATATATTAAGGTCAGGAATTACAAACTAATATATAGTTTAAGGCTGGGTGCTGTGGCTCACACCTGTAATCCCAACACTGGGAAACCAAGGTGGGAGGATCACTGGAGCCCAGAAAGTAAGACACCAGCCTGGGCAACACAGTGAGACCCCATTTCCACAAAAAGAATTTTTTTTTTTTTGAGACAGAGTCTTGATCTTGTTGCCCAGGCTGGAGTGCAGTGGGGCGATCTCGGCTCATAGCAACCTTCACCTCCCAGGTTCAAGGGAGTCTCCTGCCTCAACTTAACCTCCTGAGTAGCTGGAATTACAGGTGTGTGCCACCACAACCGGCTACTTTTTGTATTTTTAGTAGAGACGAGGTTTCACCACCTTGACTGGGCTGGTCTCAAACTCCTGATTTCCAGTGATCCGCCTGCCTCGGCCTCCCAAAGTGCTGGGATTACAGGCATGAGCCACCACATCCGGCCCACAAAACGAGTTTTTTAAAAAATAGTTTAGGCCAGGGCTTACACCTGTAATCCTAGCACTTTGGGAGGCCAGACAGGCAGACTGCCTGAGCTCAGGAGTTTGAGACCAGCCTGGGCAACATGGCGAAACCCCACCTCTACTAAAAAATATTAATAATAATAGTGTAGGCAAAAACGATGGAAAATCTCAAGTGCTAGTAGAGCAACTAGAACTCTCAGACATTGCCGTGAGTAGGCAAAATGGTATATCCACTCCGGATAACAGTTTGGCGGTTTCGCAAAATGTTCCCATATGACCAGCTCCTACTCCTTGGTATTCACCTAGAAAACTGAAATTCACTTTCACACAAAAATCCTTTATAGACATGTTTACAGCAATTCTGCTTATAATCACCAAAACCTGAAAACAACCCCAATGTCCACCAATGGAAAAATGGACAAACTGTGGTACATTTACACAACAGAATACTACACAGCAGTAATAAAGAACAAGCTACTGATACATGCAACAACTTGGATGACTCTCAGTCATTATGCTGAGTGAAATAAACCTTCCTGGAAAGACTACACGCTGTATGAGTCCATTTATAGGACTCATCCAAAAGATAAAATCATACCAAGTAACAGAGTAATGGCTGCCAACACTTTAGGAGTTGGGGAGAGTATAACTATAACATGAGGGAGTTTTTGTGAACAATTAAACCGTTCTGTATCCTGATTGTGGTAGTAGATATGTGAATCTACAGTTGTTAAAATTCACATTTTAAACATTCAATTTTGGCTGGGACAGTGGCTTACACCTGTAATCCCAAAACTTTGGGAGGCCAAGGTGGGAGGATTGCTTGAGCCCAGGAGTTTGAGATCAGTTTGGGCAACACAGTGGGACTCCCATCTTTACAAAAAAAAAAAAAATTTTTGTGTTTTTGTTTTTTGAGATAGAGTCTAGCTCTGTCGCCCAGGCTGGAGTGCAGTGGCACAATCTCAGCTCACTGCAAGCTCCACCTTCCAGGTTCAAGCAATTTTCCTGCCTTAGCCTCCCGAGTAGCTATGATTACAGGCATATGCCATCGCGCCCGGCTAAGTTTTGTATTTTTAGTGGAGACGCAGTTTCCACTAAATGGAAACTGTTGGTCAGACTGGGATTACAGGCGCCCGCCACCACACTCAGCTAATTTTTTTTGTATTTTTAGTAGAGAATGGGGTTTCACCATGTTGGCCAGGCTGGGCTCGAACTCCTGACCTCATGATCCTTCCACCTCGGCTTCCCAAAGTGCTGGGATTATAGGCGTGAACCACAGCGCCTGGCCAGGCTAATTAGAATTAAGTTTTTTGTTAAGACAGAGTCTTACTACATAGCCCAAGCTGGTCTTGAACTCCTGGCCTCAAGTGATCCTCCCACCTGGGCCTTCCAGAGGGCTGGGATTATGGTATGAGCCACTGTGCCGAATTATATACAATTATCTTGATATATCCATTACATAGGTGTACACATACAAAAAACACTGAATCACAGACATGCTCTCTGCAGCTGCACCATTTCTAAAGCCTGTACGGTAATCATTTAAACTTTTTAAAGTTAAAATTGTTAATTTTAGTTGAGACACAGGAAGTTCTACATTTTTCTTCAACCTATTTCCTCAGGTCACTAAGGCAACTGTGAACTAGAGTTAATGATAACCTAATTTCACCATGGTAGCAATTTCTACAATACACGGAAGGCTTCTAAGTGCACCCTGGATGTACCCCAAAGATCCATAATAATCACACCAGCATTGTTTACACAATGATCATACCAGCAAAGCAGAGGATACACTGTATGGTGACTAACTTTTTTTTTTTAGACAAAGACTCATTCTTTTGTGCAGGCTGGAGTGCAATGGTGTAATCTTGGCTCACTGCAACCTCTGACCCCTGGGTTCAAGCGATTCTCATGTCTCAACCTCCCGAGTAGCTGAGATTACAGGCGCTCGTCACCACACCCGGCTAATTTTTGCATTTTTTGACAGAGATGGGGTTTCTCCATCTTGGCCAGGCTGGTCTCAAACTCCTGACATCAAGTGATCTGCCCACCTCAGCCTCCCAAAGTGCTGAGATTTCAGGCGTGAGCCACCACGCCCAGTCCCTATGGTGGCTAATTTTTATTTTAATATTCT
This sequence comes from Piliocolobus tephrosceles, assembly GCF_002776525.5. Lineage (NCBI taxonomy): Eukaryota > Metazoa > Chordata > Mammalia > Primates > Cercopithecidae > Piliocolobus > Piliocolobus tephrosceles. The sequence continues at coordinate 182,154,625 of NC_045436.1, forward strand.
ATAAAGCGGTGGGGGGGAGGGTCTCTCCATGTCACCCAGGCTGATCTTGAACTCCTGGACTCAAGGGATCCTCCCACCCTGGCCTCCCTAAATGCTGGGATTATAGGTATGAGTCACCAAGCCTGTGGTGCCCTATCATCTAGAAACCTGAGGTAGTGGTCAGGCGCAGTGGCTCACATCTATAATCCTAGCACTTTGGGAGGCCGAGGCAGGTGTACCACGAGGTCAGGAGATCGAGACCATCCTGGCTAACATGGTGAAATCCCATCTCTACTAAAAATACAAAAAATAAGCCAGGCGTGGTGGCACACACCAGTAGCCCCAGCTACCTGGGAGACTGAGGCAGGAGAATCACTTGAACCTAGGAGGCGGAGGCTGCAGTAAGCTGAGATCATACCACTGCACTCCAGCCGAGGCAACAGAGCAAGACTCCATCTCAAAAAAAAAAAAAGAAAACTGAGGTAGTGCAAGGTTGATACCTTGCC
>NC_045436.1:182165109-182167950 GCF_002776525.5 Piliocolobus tephrosceles
CACGAGGTCAGGAGATCGAGACCATCCTGGTTAACACGGTGACACCCTGTCTCTACTAAAAATACAAGAAATTAGCCGGGCCTGGTGGTGGGTGCCTGTAGTCCCAGCAACTCGGGAGGCTGAGGCAGGGGAATGCCGTGAACCCGGGAGGCGGAGCTTGCAGTGAGCTGAGATTGCACCACTGCACTCCAGCCTGGGCGACAGAGCGAGACTTTGTCTAGAAAAAAAAAAAAGTAATACTAGGCCAGGCATGGTGGCTCATGCCTATAATCCCAGCACTTGGGGATGCCAAGAAGGTATACATGAGGCCAGGATTTAAGACCAGCCTGGGTAACTTAGTGATACCCTGTCTGTTTAAAAAAAAAAAAAAAAAAAAAAAAAGCTGGGCACAGTGGCTCAAGCCTGTAATCCCAGCACTTTGGGAGGCCAAGACGGGCGGATCACGAGGTCAGGAGATCGAGACCATCCTGGCTAACATGGTGAAACCCCGTCTCTACTAAAAAAAAATACAAAAAACTAGCCGGGCGAGGTGGCGGGAGCCTGTAGTCCCAGCTACTCGGGAGGCTGAGGCAGGAGAATGGCGTAAACCCGGGAGGCGGGGCTTGCAGTGAGCTGAGATCCGGCCACGGCACCCCAGTCCGGGGGACAGGGCAAGCCCCTGCCTCAGCCAAAAAAAAAAAAAAAAGAAAACAGTGAAGAAATGCTTTGGGACATTTCTGTGGACAATGATTTCATGAAGAAGAACTGAAAAACATGAGCAACAAAAGCAGCAAAAATAGACAAATGGGACTTAAAAGCTTTTGCACAGCAAACAAAACAACCAACAGAGTGAAAAGACGATGTGGGAGAAAATATTTGTAAATTATTTGTGTGACAAGGGATTAATATCCAGAATACACAGGGAATGCAAACAACTCAGCAGAGAAAAATAATCCAATTTTTAAATGGGCAAATAAGTTGAATAGACATCTTGCAGAAGAAGGCATACACACAGAAAATGCTCACCACCACCAACATCAGAGAAATGCAAACTAAAACCAGAATGAGATATCATCTCATGCCACTTAGAACCACTATTATCAAAAGGTCAAAAAATAGGCCAGGCATGATGGCTCATGCCAGTAATCCCAACACTTTGGGAGGGTGAGATGGGTGGATCTCTTGAGCCCAGGAGTTCAAGAGCAGCATGAGCAACATAGTGAGATCCAGTCTCTATGAAAAAAAAAATTAGGTGGGGCTGGGCACGGTAGCTCACGCCTATAAATCCCAGCACTTTGGGAGGCTGAGGTGGGTGGATCACAGGGTCAGGAGTTGAAGACCAGCCTGGCCAACGTAGTGAAACCCCGTCTCTACTAAAAAATACAAAAAATAAGCCAGGTATGGTGGCAGGTGCTGCGCCTGTAATCCCAGTTACTCGGGAGGCTGAGGCAGGAGAATTGCCTGAACCCGCAAGGCGGAGGTTGCAGTGAACCGAGATTATGCCATTGCACTCCAGCCCGGGCAATAGTGTAAGACTGTCTCAAAAAAGAAAAAAATATTAGGTAGGTGCGGTGGTGCTTGCCTGTAGTCCAAGCTACTCAGGAAGCTGAGGTAGAAGGATCATTTGAGCCCAGGAGTTTTTGTTTGTTTGTTTGTTTTTGAGATGGAGTCTTGCACTTTGGCACTGTTGCCCAGGCTCCAGTGCAGTGGCACGATCTTGGCTCACTGCAAGCTCTGCCTCCCAGGTTTACGCCATTCTCCTGCCTCAGCCTCCCGAGTAGCTGGGACTACAGGCACCTGCCACCACGCCTGGCTAATTTTTTTGTATTTTTAGTAGAGATGGGGTTTCACCTTGATAGCCAGGATGGTGTTGAACTCCTGACCTCGTGATCCGCCTGCCTCAGCCTCCCAAAGTGCTGGAATTACAGGTGTGAGCCACCGCGCCCGGCGAGCCCAGGAGTTCTAAGCTGCAGTGAGCTGATTGCACCCCTACACTCCAGCCTGGGTGACAGTGAAAGAATGTCCAAAAAAAAAAAAAAAAAGTCAGAAACAGCATCGTGGCAAGGATGTGAAGGGACAAAGGGGAATTATTATACATTATTGGATGAATTAGTATATATTGTTGGTAGTATAAATTAGTACAACCATTATGGAAAACAGCATGGAGAGAAATCCAAAAAACTAAAATAGGACTATTTTTGATTTAGCAATATGATCCAGTAATCCCACTACTGGGTTAGTGTGATTCAAAAATCCAAAGAAAAGGAAATTAGGACGTTAAAGAGATATTTGCACTGCCATGTTTATTGCAACACCATTCACAATAGCCAAAATAAGGAATCAGCCTAAGTGCACATCAGCAGATGAACTGATAAAATGTTACATACACAGGGAGCACAATTTTTTGGAATACTATTTAGCCATTAAAAACCTCTAATTTCTGTCATTTGCTGCAACATAGATGAGCTTGGAGGACATTATATGATGTGAAATAAGCCAGGCACGGAAAGATCAATACCACTTTATCACTCACGTGTGCAAGCTAAAAAAGTTGATCTTGGCTGGGCACAGTGGCTCACGCCTGTAATCTAAGCACTTTGGGAGGGCAAGGCAGGTGGATCACTTGAGGTCAGGAGTTCAAGACCAGCCTGGCCAATGTGGTGAAACACTGTCTCTACTAAAGCTACAATAATTAGCCAGGTGTGGTGGCAGGCACCTATAATCCCAGCTACTTGGGAAGCTGAAGCAGGAGAATCGCTTGAGCCCAGGAGGCGCAGGTTGCAGTGAGCCGAGATCATCCGACTGCACTCCAATCTGGGTGACAAGAGCCAAACTCCATCTCAAAAGAGAAATAAAGCAAAA